>NC_051161.1:86565644-86865644 GCF_013339745.2 Dermacentor silvarum
TTTAAAAACACCTTTTCTCATTATATACAAGGTTACCAATTTCTGTTACCACGCGAAAGCATGAGAAACGGGCTCGACACCATGCGACATTTTAATTAACCCGCAAATGGCACCACATTTTCAACATAAATCCTGTTGCTGCAATGTTAACACGGCAATATGGAAACGTTCGCACAAGTCATTAAAGCAATGTCTCGACATTTTATACGTAAAAATGGCTACCCCGCACTAAACCCAAGCTATATAACGAAAGTTTCGCATCCACAAAATTTACTCCTAAGCTGCAGTTAGCTCGTTACATGCCATTTAGCAACTGCAATTCAGTTAATGCGAGCGCTTGAGTTACACTAACTTCTACATTACGAAGACTATCAAAAGCGAGAAATTCTCCAAGAGGAAGGTTTAACTAGGAATAACTTCTTCTTGGGCATGTTGGTGTTTACTTAACATGACAGTTCGTAGCGCAAAACCTCGAAATTGAAGATAACGGTGAGAGACGAGAGGAATGAAATTTTAGCGCTACAAAGTATCATGTTAAGTAAACACCAACATGCCTAAGAAGAAGTTATTCTGATGTACATTTCTTATACAGTTGAGCGCTCGTCTGTCCTTTCCTCTCGCCTCTCAATGGTATCTTTTATTTCGAGTTTTTCGCTACAATGTATCATGTTTAACTAGGACCTTCCCGAGAGAAATGCACTTGAAATTTAGAAACTTTACGGTAAGTTTATGAGGCCGTTGATTTCAATGAAATACCCTGCAATAACTGAAGAAGTGATTGCTGCGGTAATATGTACACTCGTGAAAATCATCTGCCAATTTACTAAAAAATGAAATTTTACTGTTTATTTCCACCAAGACGCCTTATTTTGACACTAAACAACCAATAAAAACGTCGGTAATGTCAGAAAATACACAGGAATATTCAGAGTTCTTCCATTACTGTAAAGACGGAAGCCAGCGAAGCTGTTACTATGACTGTAGGGAATATTGCCCCCATGATGAGAATGGGCGCGTCGCCGTTGGGCATCACCCAACCGAATATGTCTATCATGAACGTTTCGATGTCTTTCGTAGGCGTTGCAGGCGGTACGTAGACAGTCGCGATCACCGTACCGTCAACGCGTTTTATTAAAGATGGCTATGCCAATCGCGGTACGCGCACAAGAGCTAACGCGCTCACGTGGTCGCCAGGTTGATCTATGTCACGTAATAAAGAAGCAAACGTAACATCCAGTGAAAACCGCGGTATAATGCACACTTTTTTACAATCCTAAGTTTGAAAACGCCACCAGCCCGGCGTTTTCATACGACTCCACGTGTCTGAAATTGTTGTACACTGCACTTCCGATTTTCTACGGACGCAATCTCCTGGAACCTAGCCTTTAACATCTTGGCTGTAAAAAGTCAAGCATCAAGTCTATAAATCTTTAATTTTGTATCGCAACAAGTTATGTACACTATAGAATTATGTAATAGCTGGCAGGGAACAAATTTAGCGCTGCTAATGTTACGTACTACAAAAACCTATCCATTCACTGAGTGTTGCAAGCACACAATGATAACGGTGATATTTTTGGAGAAACGTAGAATTTTGTAAATGTACATTATTTAATTTTTTTCACATTTCAATGTTCCAAAGATGTTGCTAACGGCAGTGCGACATATTTTTGTCCCATGAAAATTGCACAGCAAATGTTCATTCTTTGAATTTCTTTTTATTCGATATTTACGAAGATTTTAAAGCACAAGTACTTAAACGTGTTTATAGATGTGTATAGCAGCTCTGTATTTCGCTTAAGGGTGCGCAACTGAACGTTGTCGTATCACCACATGGTCGAGGGACATTTTATTTCAAATGCGAGAGTGCCAGGTAAGGCAGCTTATAAATTTGACGAATACTGTCATTTGCTTTGAATGTATGAGTTATTTAAGTAATATGCCTCTAACGCCCACCGCCTGTCATTTATGCCGTTGTGGCCTTACGCGCTTGAATATACCTTAAGATTTTTATGAACCTAGGCTTCAAGCAAATCCTTGAACAATTGTTTATGAATGTAAGCGGAAGTATTTATGTCATGCTTATTCTGCCTCATTCGAACTTACAAGTTTGCCTATGTTAGCCCAAGAAGAACTGCTAGAACTTCCGGCACTGTTCCTAGTACCGTTCCTCTAGAGAAGTTGTCAGGCGATTTTTTTTCATAAGTTTAAGAGTCTGTTTAACGTGAGTGCTTTTCCTAATAGGCTATATAAATGCAAATATATCTATATGCAAATACATGGGCAGAAGGAATAACTTGCAGCTGTAGCCCTGATATAAATATTATATAGGATGTCCCAGCTAACGTTAGGCAAGGTTTTCAAAGAATTTGTAATCTTTTTTGGCAAGTTTTTAGGCATACTAAGATACTTATTATCAGCAGGTTGTTGCGAAACCTGAAAACTTAGCTCCCAAGAGCACATAAGATCGCGAAGGCCGAAGCGTCTATGCGGAGCAGTGATGCTAGTTATTTCTGCGCGAGCGTGGCGGTGCCCTCACTGAAATGGGTGGCGGTAACAAAATTCCCTGCTTCTTACGAGACGAAGTCAGTATAGAAGTACTTACTATTAGTAGCATTAAAAGGACAATTGAACACTACACGAAAATAATTTATGCACAATATCTAAACAGGCTCCGTTTGAAAGCTGTAAATTGTCTAACTGCCTCTTGAACATCAATTGCTCCATTTGAATTTTCTTTGAACAGGCACACACTATCGCAGATATGGCGAGAAAGGCCAACTAAGTAAACAAACAAACATGGCGGGTCACTGAAATTCTGACTTAAAGGTGCCCTAAACCACCCCTCGGGCTTGGTGAAATAGCTTAGTCCGCGGGTAGCATAAGCGGCTGTGAACATTTGAGCGAAGTTTTCCTGTCGTACATGGTGCGTGGAGCTCGCAAGCCATGGAGGAAGAAAAAAAAAAACTATTACGGAGCGTCACGTGATTCCGGTAGCCTCGGCAAGCCAACCTCCTCTGAAGCCGCCCCTTCCACTCTCCGGGGCTTTGTGCGCGGTGCCTTTTGGGTAGGAATATGCCCACAAGGTTGCCAGACCATTCGTGATTGTTAGGTACGTGGTAATGATTAGTGGCGCCTGCCGTAAAATGCATGGAAGCACGTGGGAAGTTTAACGTGTGGGTTTCTGCTATTGCGCGCGTCGTTCTTCGCTTCAAATGCGTTGCTTGAAACGTGGAGAAATACTGGCGAGCCAGACCCATGACAAGATAATTTTCAAAGCCTCACTGGCGCTTTCCATCGCACTTAGTCAGCGATCTCGCCTCGAAACCTGTCCAGAGTATGCCCGAGCGTGGTCTATTTTTTCATCAAATCAGCTGTTGTGTACCTCAAACTGCGGTGCGTATTTTCTTGCTAATTTTTATTCCACTGTCTTGACACCTATATAGGATGAGACAAGATGTTTCGTGGGATATTTAATTGTCGCGTTTTTGCTTAGTAAAAGCTTCTGCTGTGCGTATCCCGTTGTGAAAGAAATAAACAGTACTAGCCCGCAATCTAAACGCCGAATTCATCGCATTTACTTGAGATTTACGTGCACTACTGTGTAAGATTGTGTGGTGCGACGTCGTTACGCTGTTAGGACCCGCCTATTGAGCTCTCACCGGTCAGTTGAGAGGCAGAAGGCATTGAGCAGGACGACAGCGCCGACTGGCACCCTCTGCCGTCTACCTCGCCTGCGATGTTTTGGTCAAGGTAGTTTAGTACGCTCCTTCGACAATCTCGTAAATGAATAGTTCAGAGAAATAAGTCGTATTCTTTGAACGACTAGAGAAGCTTGCATCAAAGGCATGGTGCTACTTATTTGTTGGATACGCACCGCAGGTATAGCTACATCATAGTCACACAATATTTCGAAAGGCTAAGAGGCACTCCTGCGTGCTTCTTTATTTTGTCGCAAAATAACGTTCTTTCAGGTCATATACGCTTTCTATGGCAGAGCTGAACTAGCCCTACGGAGCGTTAGGATGCCTGTAAAGAAAGTGCTTGTTCTTAGTGTCAAGAACACAGGTTGCTTTGATAGCTGATAACTTGGATGGCTGTTTGGTGTCTCTGCAGACGAGACGAATATGTGTACTCTACTCAGAAATTCTTGTTAAGTTTTATTGCTTTCTGACGTATCGCTGGGGTGTAATAGTAAAGCTGACTCCCTCATACAGGCGAAAGTTTAGAGCCTGCAATCGGAAAAATTTCTTACGCTAGAATTGTATGTAGGAAAACAATCTCAGCCAATCTTCTTGTGGGACAAATCATTAGAAAAAGCTCCCGGCCAATGAGAACTTTTGTGAATTCAGCCCCAGATCTTCAAGCGTAGCAACCACTCGACACCAAAGCACTGTTAAGTAATCACGCCATTGAACTACAGTACAAATGACTGCCAAAAAAGAGCAAGAGGACAAAACCAGAAAAGCTAAAAGAACAAATGAAATGTTTCAAGCCCAATTCTTGATGCCGAAACAAAGCAAAAAATTTAAGGAAGACTGATCATGTAAGAAGTTTAGAAGTCCTAGACTTCTCGGAATATGGGGTCAACGATATGCAGTTATTAAGAACACTCACAGGCAAACACGGGAGAGGTTTACAAGGATGACCGGGAAAAGACGCTCGTTATATGTACTAAGACGTTCATGGGCAGAAAAGCGAGCAAAGAAAGAAGGCGATGCTCACAATAAAAAAAGCACGAGACTAGCCTACTAAAAGCTAAACAATTATTGTTACTTGTTTCTTGAATAAAACTATATATATCGTATCCTTGATGCACTCTAAAAAGCATGGACATGTCTCATACAACTGGGAATCAAAGTGACAGATGCGACCTATATGATCGCTTTTCAGCAGCAACTATACTTGCATAATTCATGTTCATATCACTTTTGAACAATACATGCTTCCTACGCCGCTTATCAATATGTGCAGTTTATGCTATAGAGACACATTTTACGCGTATCTTTAGGGTAGCACATGTATGTCTGCCTTAAAATGAAATTGATCTTCAGACAAATGGAGCACGTGTTCCTTGTTACTTTTTTGTTGCTGGGTTCAAGTTTGTTTCTGATAGTTTTAAGCGTTGCGACAGAATGGTCTCTAGGGAGAATTGTGGCATGACTCACGTCTTTCCTTCCGATTATTCTTTTTTTTTCAGAGAAGGCATTTTATCCTCATTTATTTTTGCCAAACGTTCGGCAATGTAGACATCGCACTTGTTGACAAGTAGTTAACATCGGCTATCAAAACGCTGTTACAGAAATCACGAGAGAAGACAAAAAAAGATATGAAAAAGGCAGTAAGGCTGTCAAGTGTAAGAAAAGTATTTATGAAATCATTCCACAATATTTAGATTAAGCATGGGTGCGCGAAAATTAAAAAAATATATATGCATAGAAAGAAAAAGAACAGCTCGCGAATAGGCTTCCATTTGAGGAAATAAATGTATCAGAGGATTAACAATCGAACATAAATCAATCTTTTGCTTGGTTCCTTAAAATAAGTGCGTGGACCTTGATGTAGCTTCAATCAAGAATATTCTTGTCTTTGATTTCCGAACTAAAATAATCTGTTTTGAACTGTGGTCTCACTTGTCTGCGGAGGAATGCCGCCAGGCAAACCTCTCCCGTTTTCATTAAACAGCCTGTCTTTCATCTCTGTTTAGAAAGTTTCCACCACCGACGGAAACGCCCTTCAAAATTTAAAGATTATCGCATTTTATTTTATATGCATTGAACCAAAAGCGTGTTTGTAGAAGTGAATGGTGGCGTTGAATATTTGCTCACGAGTTCTTATGGAATTGAAGGCATGGACGAAATTCGGCAGCGATGTCTTCAGAGCATTTGCATACATATGGACTTTTTTTGCTGTAAAGTCAAGTAATGGAGTGCTGAGGTGCAGTTACTAAAATTGAAATGGGTCGGTGAATACTAAGGCATATATAATAAAATAATACACGTTTAATCATGTCTCCTGTGGGCAGCGTAGTCATGTTTTCTGGCTTTTATTACAAGGTTCTGTCCTTAAAAATGCACTGTTTACAAAAACTAACTCTGAGTGACCTGAATTATCATCCTGTAAGGCACACTTTAGGTTGTAAGGTGAAGTTTTATAAAAGCATAAAAAGAAACCGCATAATTTTTTTTAAACTGCGCTTTCTTTATGATCACTACATTAGCGAATCGTGTAGTCTATTGTCTTGGTTGATCTGGGAGAGCAAGTGTTATATAGTAGTATTAACATGTTAAGCCTCGAAATTACGTCCCCAACAGAAGGCTCTGCTGGGATAACTGTGATATATGGCACTAGATTATTGCTCATAGTTGCAATAGACGCAATCTCCTTTTTTTATTTTTGTCATTGGCAGAAAGGCCGCGCAGCGATGGGCAACTGAATGCCAGCGTAAGAGTGAACTACGCCTGCAAGTTAGAGAAAACATGGTGTCAACTCATACTTGTCGACCTTCTCCACAGTGCAGTTCATAGTGGGGAAAGATGAGAGAGAAAATAACAACTAATGAAATGCTTGTTCGTTTATTCTACCTTCGCAAGGAGGAATCAATGCAGCCTCACAATAGAAAGTCAAAATAGAGTGGGGCCGTTACCGTACTTTTAAAGAGTATTCTGCCCCAAACTATCGCACTCATTTTGTTTATTCACAAAATCAACATTTGTTCGCATCAACATTTGTTCGCAGGAACAAATGTTGACAGCGACAGGATACAATGGATGGGACTGAATTTTCTACAGCGGTATTTTGGACACCACACATTTAAGTAAGGAGAATTACTGCCGAGCGGGCACACAAGAACAGTACATTGATTGCAAAATATTTGGTACGAAGAAATGAAAGTCGCTTGAGTCAAATTTCCAGCGTTTTTATTACAAAAGTTGTAATGCGTTTGATTGCCCAATACAGCCGACAGGGACCTTTCGGAGTTTGCGGCTACTGAAGGTCATAGGGGAAAAAAAAGTATGCAGAAGTCATCGACGATGACAGTCGATGTAATGGAATAGCCGTATGCTTCTAGAAATTTGCTCGCTTTGTTAAAGAAATGATGCGCTTAAAGGCGTGTATTTGTTGCAGTGAGGATATATAGGTAGCGTTTGTCTGATTATGTGATTTCGTAAACAGAAGTACTCTTAACCACCATATGTAGCTGTACCCTATATTGATTTACACATAAGCTGATTCGCTATATGTGTGTGGTCTCCAGCAGCGCGAGCGCCGGCAGGGAAGCAAGGCGACTCTCCACCCTCCTCTCTCGCAGCTGTCACAAAGTAAGAGAGAGAGGGTGGCAGGGTAGTTTATTCTTTGAAAGAATGTACTTTTCCTCAAATTAATCTTGAGGTGTGCCAAGCTCAAGGCATTTGATATCTGAGGCAGGTGTTCCTGATATTCAGCCTCTGTTTTGGAGAAGACGATAATATTGTCTATGTACACATTACAAAAGACACCTACAAAAGGCATCAGGACTTCGTTCATAATCTTCTGAAACCAAGCTTGCGAGTTTTTTCAGCCGAAAGGAAGCCGGCTATAGTCGTACAGATTAGAAAGTGTGACAAAAGCAATTTACGTTTTTTGTTTCTTCGGTTAGCGGGATCTGCCAGAAACCTTTTCACAAGTAAGTACATGAAAAATTTCGGCAACCACCTGTCTCATCTATAATCGTGTCTATCTTCGGCATGGCAAATTGTATAAGTTCTGTCTGGCGATTGAGAACCCTGTAGTCTGTGCACACTCTGAAAGTTCCATCTTCCTTTGGCGCAATCCTTATGAGAGAGGCGAAGGGTGACACCGAAGGTGGATTATATCGGCGTCTAGCGTCTCCTGCAATTCTTTCTTCAACCATATCTTTCGTTCTCTTGACATGTTATAAGGTGATTTTCGGATGACGGTCTTGTCAATTAGTTCGAAAGGGACCTCGTGCGACCTCATCGCTTGTGGATAGATTCCTATGCATGCAAGTTCCGGGTAAGATGTTGCAATATCCTCTGCGCCCTTGACAAATCGTAGGTTATTTTTTCTACTCGGCTGGGTCTCGTCCCTTGATAGTCCTTCTACTAAAACCGCATCGTGCCAGTATACGTTGCTTTTTAGTTTCTTTATATCAGGTCTGGATAGCAGAAAATCGCACGTCACACCCTATATCACCAGGATTTCACTCTCTATTTCGTGACCTTGGAACTCGATGTTTACTGTGGCCCGCTGATTACGCATAGTCACTTTTCTATCGTATCCTTGTACCCGGAGTACTCTTCCATGATGCAGGCGACTTGCATTAACCAGCTTGGCATTTATTATAGACGCAGAAGCACCGCTGTCAACCAAAGCCATCATATGTCTGTTTCCCACTTTGATGGGAATGTGAAGTAGGCTAGAGCAAGTTAAATAAACAGTCTTAGTTGTGCTCATCGGGTCGGACTGATCACCCTTGTTTATTAGTTTTTCTCGTCGAAAACTCTTGAGCGTCCGAAAGTCGGGGGACAGCGTTGTTGTCGACGTTATTCACCCGACCTCCGGGAGCGCACAAACCCAAGTTCTCTGTGCTGCCTGCAAGGTGGCTCGGTTCTGGCTGATTACGGCTTGACCAATCCGCGCCGGTCCGTCTGAAGCTACTGTTTGAGCTAGAGGTTATATTTTCTTTTGAAGTAGATGATGTGTCATGAAGGCACTCCAGGAGCCCGTCTATAGCTTTAGGTGATCGTATTTGCACTTGCTTCAGGACTTGCGCGAGCAGTCCGTGCATTATTACTGCTATTACGGCACAAGATCGAAGGAAGCATAGGATCAGCCAGCTATAAAAGGCGTCGTTTTTCAAAGAAATACTCGATGAGGGAGCCCTGCTTGAAGTTGAAATTAAGCGTGGTGTCCCATTTTTGTACTGGGTTCCTTCGGAATGTCATCAAGAATTTTCCCTTCCATTGGTTTCAAGAGCTGCCAGTTTCTTCAATAATGTGCAGATCATACCACTTCCATGCAACACCTCTTAAGTTACTACGCATGTTAGTAATCTTGTCCTCATCAGAGTGGCAGGTGTTAATACCAGCGGCATATTCATAAAACTCAAGCCAACTTTCTGGACTAGAAGACATGCCGTCGAACGCATCGGGTCCTACAAATTAAGTCACCGGCTTCTCTGCGTTTAGAGAGCTTATAAGCGATGTCACGAGTTGGTTTTGTAGCACAATCTGTTCTTGCTGTAGCTGAAGAGCATTCAAAACTGGGTTCACTTCTTCCGTCGAAGACCGTGATCCAGAGTCCTTTCGGCGCATCGGTTGAAGAACACGTTCGTCGAAGTTAACTTTCCCAGCACCCTTCCGACGTAGTTCGTGTCCATGGAAGCCTTCTCTAAAACCAGGTTCACGAGTTCTGCCGAGTTGATTTCGCGAGGTAGTTCTACCGCTGGTTCATCTTGAGCTTGATATCTCGAAAAGATGATCTTCTCTGCGGAGGTCTCCTCAAGGAAAAAAAAACACCGCATATCCACGAAGTGAATGATGATGTGTGGGCGAAGCACCGGGGGGATCATTCAGTTAACCGTGAATCCCCCGACGCCGGCAAGCGGCCCCAGAGGCGGCGAGAGCGCGGGAAGTGGCGGCAAAACGCCGGAAGCGTTCTCTACCTGAGGTTGGTGGCGCCGATGCTGGGTTCACCGAAGGTTAGGTCAAGGCATAGAGTTTCTAAATAAAAAATAATATGAAACTCTATGGGTCAAGGCAACACCAACTGTGTATTTATATAAAAAAGTTGTCGCAGTTTCATCCGAAAGGCGAAGCATCAATTGCGAAAGCAAATTAGTAGAGAGCTATACGGAGTTAGGATAGTCGTTTTACCAGCGGTATAAACTTGGACATGCAGCAGCACCAGCAACACGCAGAACTGTTGTCGACGCCGTCGGCGTTTTGCCCGCGTTCGCATCAAACGCGCGCGGCGTTGGTGACTGTTGCCGGTGGCTCTGGGGGCGACTCGAAGGTTTTCGACGAGATCAGAACGGGACACTCGTCGAGCAGCGTCGGAAGTCTTTACCACATTCTCGTCTCACAACATTTTTATATAAACAGGGATTTGGTGCCGCAGCTAAATGTCGCCTCCCTTCCCTCCCCCCCCCCCCCCCCAACGGCCTTTCGCGCGTCGGAAGATGTCGCGTTTGCTCTACATATATGGGGATTGTAAAGGAGGAAAGAGACGCTTAATTCTTCAGCCCTTCAGGGGGCACGGCGCAGAACGCGCGTTTGTTCTCCGCCGTACGTTCACTCCCCGTGAAAGCGCGCGTCCCTCGCGCGATTTCACTCGCACATACAGCATCCGGCGCACGGCGACGATTTCATCTTCATGGATGTCATACGGAACTTCACGGCGACGACGACGCCAATGGCAGAAATCCGCTTTGTAGTGTCCATATAATTGCTATCGCAATAAAACGTTTAAGTGCGAGAAGGTGGTAAAGACTTCGGACGCTGCTCGACGAGTGTCCCGTTATGATCTCGTCTAGGTAGCCTACATGCAAGCGGCGTCGCATGTAGGCTCCCTAATCTCGTCGAAAACCGCGCGCCTTCGGTGCGAACGCGGACAAAACGCGACGGCGTCGACACCAGTTCTGTGCAATGCTGGTGCTGCTGCATGTCCAAGTTTATACAGCTGATAAAACTACTAAATAAAATTCACCTGTATGTCTGTCTGATAAAACTACTAGCCTTAATCCGTATAGCTCTCTACTACTTTGCTATCGCAATTGATGCTTCGCCTATCGGGTTAAACTGCGGCATTTATTTAGAGAAACCATTTAATATTTCAATTGGTGTGTATTTGAGCAAAGTAAAGAAGAACTAAAGCAATAAAACCATTCTAGGTCAAGTCTGTCTTATCTTGCCAGTTAAAGGGTTATTGGGCAGTGTAAATTGCTAGAAACATCCGCTTACGAACTAAACAAGCGCGAAACCCTTAAACAAAGTTTAGTTGATGACTGCGACCACGCACCTTCGCAAAGCTGGCGTTATCACGAGTGCCGTAAGCTGAAAACGCGAATGTTTGTTCCTTTGCAAACGTTCCATGCTAGCACTAGCTTCATTATTCGAACTGTGCAACGTGTCCAAAATTCAGGGCATCGGGTGACTTCGAACACTGCGGACCACGTGAATACAGCGTGCATGAAGCTTGCAGGCCTTCTCGGCTCGCCCTTGCATACTCGATCTTTGCCCTTGCACCCACAAATTATGTGACCTCCAAACACGGCGCGTGAGCAGCGTGGACACTGTGTCATAACGTCCAACATTGTGTGCGCGGGAAGACAATGCGCCTAAAGCTCCATTCATTCGCGGCTCGCCATCGAATGGTCGCCCTCGATGCGCCTTGGCACCCACGACAAATTACGTGACTACCAACATACGGCTTGTGCGCAGCTCTTTACCCTCGCACTTTGACTTTGCTCGGGACAGCACAATCGTGAACACGGCAGCACCGATGGCTCCTGCGAAAACACGCCTTGAGTTGACGTATAACTGCTATTGCGACAAGACGCGCATGAGCCATTCTGAGCCTTTGGGCTCTCGTTTGCTCGGAGATGTTCTCGAAACGAATGAAACTCCCGTTCACGCTCACAAACACCCGAAGCCGTCAGAACGCGCCGCTATTCATTGGTCTCGAGTTCTAAATTCACTCTTGCCTTTTGCCGTCATCACGTGGGTGCTAACAAAACTTAAGAGATTCAGTTTCTATTTCTGATTCCTATGGCGCAGAGAGGGGCCGGATTTAGCAATGGTTCACGACAATACGCCATGTATCGGTCATCCGGAAGCGCTGCATCTATGGCAAATGGTTCAACGGTCTGAGTTTGCTAACGCCGTCAGGTGAAGGCCTTTAGAGGGCTTTTCGAACGAGCAATGAATGCTATGACCACGCTAGCCCTCTAGACTGCGGCCATCGCCAAACACGGCTTACCTTACGCGTCATTGTGATTACTTCCATTGTTCCTGCAGCGTTCACCAGACTCTCCATCGGCGGTCACCTACAGTTTGGTTCTGAAATCAAATATTGCTATTTCGTTTCGCAATATCTACAGGATAAAAAAGAAAAGCGCTAGTCGGTGAAATTATACGGGCGTCCTTCGCACATGAATATCTCGAACAGCTTTTGTCAAGGTTTTTATTGGAAGGCGATAGCTGCCTTTGTTCGATGCTGCTTTAAAGTTCGTACGACGTTTCGCATACTCCATGTCAAGCTGTACTTCCCTGATTAAACTGCATTGTTACTTCAAAATTAGGTGACTATATTGCAAGATGTTGGCATATTGTCTAGTTATGAAAGACACAAACTTTGAACAAAGTAAACACTTTCATTTCTCGACCCTGACAGTTCCTGTCAGCGGTTTGCTCTCTATTACAGCCAGACTCATAATCAGCAGGATGCAGAGAACCGAGAGAGAGAAACAACTTTTATTGAAAACGGCAAGTGTAAGCTGAGTTTGGGCCTGTCTGAAGATTAGGCCTCGCTCTTTTTGGTGGACCTGGACTGGGGTCTATTTTTAAATAAAGTTGTTCTCTCTCTCTCTCTCCCCTCCCTTAGATGGCGGCCAGGAGCCCTTGAGTCCTAGCGGCATCTTCGGCTTGCTTGATGACTTGTTCGTGCTTGCTGTCTGAACTGAGCAGCGGGATCTCCCACTGCTCCGCGTTCCTATATGTGTTGTTCGGCCCCTCCACTATGTTGGGGCAAGCCCAGATTATGTGTCTGAGGTCCGTCCACTGGTGGCAGTCTTTGCATTTATCCGAGTAGAGCTCTGGATAACAAAGATTATAAGCGATCGGGTTTGGGAAGGTGTTTGTTTGTAGTAGGCGCCATGATGTCGCCTGCTCTTTATTTAACGAGGAGGGTGGTGCAGGGTAATGCTGCCTCCCTTATCTGTAGTGTTTGGTGATTTCATTATAATTGACCACGCGGCCTTTCTCCGCACTCGGGCCCCATGTTGTTCCTGCTCCTGCTCGCTTAGATGCAGAAAATTGAAAGGATAAATAATCTGAGGGATGCACACAGAGGGTGTATGCGTAGACTTCTTTCATTTGTCTCCATTTGCGCCCAAAAATGCCGCTTTTTCCCGCCCCACCAACGTGCCTAAGAAGTTGTGTTCGTGAAAAAAAAACAAAGATTATTACATTGCATAGCCGTAAATGTCACATAATTCCAAAATGTTTAAACCCCAGCATCTTATTTTCACAAGTCGCTGTTTAGTGTTTTCATGTTAAAAAAGAACGAGAAACAGACATGCAAAGCGTAAAAGTTAGAATGTACTGCTCAAAATCGTATTTACAGTTTTGTGCGTGTTCTGCCTTCCGTGTGGCTCGCGAAGATTCGCACACACTGTGCTAATTTTACCTTTCAGTACGCTCGTCACCTTTTTTCAACAAGTGTTAATGGTTCGAAATAAAACTGCGTCCTACTTTACAATGCGCCGCATCACAATCGAAAGCCAAGTATCTGAAATTACTATGACACCTGGGGCTATTATTCGGCGGAACTCTTTTAAATATATTGCTAGGTTAAGTGCACGTCAAAATAGCACGCACAGAAAATAAAATACCATCGGAGGGGGCACCAAATAAAATCATCGGAACGTTATCGCTACTTTAGAATAAGAAAACAACAAAATCAGAATGCTTCGAATCCTGCGCTAAATATGCGCCACGTATACAGGAAATCTCATTGGTAAGAGTAATTCGTTCTAATGCAATACCGTATTCACTGCAGAATGTGGAAACTATAAGTCTCAACGTTATGAAACCTGTTTAGTTTTCGGAGTTTTGAAAAATCCGTCGCTTGAAACTGAAGACGACATGAACGCCAGTTGATGATTGCGAATGTCTGCAGTCTGCACGTGCTCATAGAATTGTTATTCTCTGCAAACGCATTTGTACTATCAAAGCTACCAAGTTTTCTTGACCTAGGGTCACGTATGTAATACGTCCTATTGTTAACAGTAATTCGTTCTAGTCGAATATCGTATTCACTGCACAGTGCGCTAACGCCGCATAGATTCCAAACTTTTATGGCATCAATTTTGCTTTGGCAGTGTGAAAACTCCGTCGCTTGAAACTTTAGAGGACATGAACGCCAGTTGATGATTGCGAAAGCCTGTAGTCTGCACGTGCGCATCTAATTGTTATTCTCTGCAAACGCATTTGTAATCTCAAAGCTACCAAGTTTTCTTGACCAAGGGTCACGTGTGTAACAAGTCCTATTGTTAACAGCAATCCGTTCTAGTCGAATATCGTATTCACTGCAGAGTGTGCAAACGCCGCATAGAGTCCAAACATTTATGACATCAATTTTGTTTTGGCAGTTTCAAAGCTCCGCCGCTTGAAATTTAAGAGGACATGAACGCCAATTGATTATTGCGAAAGTCTGCAGTCTGCAAGTGCGCATCGAATTGTTATTCTCTGCAAACGCACTTGTAATCTCGAGATTAGATCTAAGCTATCAAGTTTTCTTGACCTGGCGTCACATGCGTAATAAGTCCTATATTGTTCAAAGCAATCCGTTCTAATCGAATATCTTATTCACTGTGTGGAAACGCCGCTTAGAGTTCAGACTTTTATGGCATCACTTTCGTTGTGTTTGAAAATAAACTATTGCTTCAAGCTGAAATGCAAATGGATACCAGCTAACGATTGGATGTCTGCAGTTTACACGTGTGCACCGTATTGACATTATTCTCTTCAAACCCATTTGTATACGCAAAACTGTAGGGATTTCATTGATCTCACACAACGGCTGGAAAGACGAAGCGGAAACTACTTTGCTATGAAATGTTCGTAACGGTAGTCGCAATGGAGACGCAATGAAAAATATTTATTAGCATAAAACCACAATCCCCCTCACAAAAGCAAAGTTTCACTAGCGGCTAAACAAAAACTTAGGTCCTGCTTTAGTTAAAGGTGAAAGGCTAATCCGTGTGAGGTCCTGAAGAGAGACCTGAGCGTAGGGTAGCATACCGGATCTTCCCATCTGGTTAACCTCCCTGCCCTTTCTTCTGGCTCTCTCTCTCTCTCTCTACAACGTGCTTTGGTGCCAGGATTTACGGCCCGTGTGTGGTAATTACTCAACAAAATGTTGACCGCGAAGAGGTAGCAAGGTGGCTACTTGGGCCTCTTGGTGTGCCATTAGAACGTGCAACGTTGTACATAAAAGACACGTACAAAAGCGAGGAGCGAAGATTGGCAGTTTGCGCTGTGTGTAGCTTCGTTCGTCGGTTTTGTCCTTCTTTTACGAGCAACGTATAAGCGTTCTAAGGGTAGCAAGGATTTTTATTTCTGAATGCACTTCAACTAAACCTTCGTGGTGGCTTAGTGGCTTAGGAGTCTCTTTGCTGAACTGAAAGTAGCGAGTTTGAGTCTCATTCTTGTCCACCGCGTTTTGAGAAAGGAACAAGAAATATGGCTGCTTAGATGTGTGCGCACGTTAGGAATCAAAAGCAGTAAAAATTATCTTGGATCCCCTTGCACCCTTACCTTTTTTCCCCACCTCCATCCACGTGTTTAGTGCAGTGTTCTTAGCAGCCAGTTTAAAAGGCATAGAGCCCCCACGCAACGAAAAAAATCACACGACAGTTATGCGTATGCAACGCGAACTTTCGTTAGCTGTAGTGCTGGCTAGGCATTTTCGCTTCCGATCTCCAGCTCACCGAGACGCTTGCGGCTCTGAAGGTCCTGCTTCCTCCATGGCATTTCAATGTGGAAACGCGGCAGCAGACGCTTGTATCGCCACCGACTCACGAAGGAAAAAGTGAGGCGTATGACAACGCCGTGGCAAAACTGCCACAATTCTGCGGGCGCATCAGTCGGCTCCAACATCACCGATGTGCGAAGGGCAACACCACGTCGTGGTGTGGTTCTGTACCGCGCTTTTCCTTATTGGACCGAACTTTCCTCTTTTGTTGGTTGAAGGTCACGCGGTACCCCGTGCACTTCCCCCGAATGGGAGCACCTTCTACTCCCACAGACATCCAACGACCTTACCGCTCTGCCAAGGTCTGCGCTATGGAGGGCGTTGGCCAACGACCGCGACGGCTCGAAACAAAAGATAAAGCTGAGAAAAGCTGACGCTTTAAAAAAGCTCCTTCTACGGAAGAAATTAGAAAAGAGTATATGGCACTGTTCTTGCGGTGCATCATTATGCCTTTCCGCTCGCAAACGTTCATCCTTTAGAGGAGTGGTTGTGCTGAAGGCAACCTACTTAAACATTTCGTATCTGTCTCTCAGGTGCGGCGGATAGAAGTGTGGATGGTTAACGATTGGCAATATTTAGGTAGATTTAATTCAGCTTTCCAGCAGAGTTAGAAGACGCCGAAGTCTGATAACGAAGCAGCGTACATGTTTTAAGGCAACAATGCACAAATATAAAATAGTTCGCATGCAATGCAACACAGGGTCTCATTCTTTTCCATCAGTGATTCAATTTCTCCCGCGATCACTTACTAAGTCATCATTCTGGACTTACAGAACATGAAATTAGACTTCTTCAGATAAAAAAAAAGTGTAGGATGGTAGAGCAGCTGGAGGAAACGATTTACGAACGTATTCGGGTATACGATCGACACTCAAGAAAGCGATAAAGGCATGGAGATCTCTCAATCTGCGCTAGATTAATTTTCCTGACATCGCTGTCTTTGCAGTCGACATGTTCCTTTCAATTCCTGACACAATTCAGTCGGAAATAAAAATCAACAAGGAAGACGAGCAACAGTAAAAATAAAGCGGTATATAGAAAGTCTGAGCTTGACTTTTTCCATTTTCTTTTTCAAGAGCACCATTCACGGAACACGAAAACGTGTCTATAAGGTATTGCGCTTAGACGAAGCATCAAACAATGTCACTACCAGCGTTCCGTGCGTATACCTGAATACCAGAGATGCTAAAACTCTAATGAGGCAAGACAATCGGGCACGTCGTTTACTAGAGCAGTGAGGCAGCCTTTCAAAGGATGACAGCGAGCCCTTTAAATATGACCCACTTTCTATAATGTTGACACCTGCATCATGACCGATATCTAATATTCCTCACAACGTTTTTTGAAACCACGATATAAAAGGCTTGTAGTTAACCTGCTATCGCTGCCGCTATCACTGTAAACAGCGTTCTGTTAGGAATGAGACAATTATTACTAGAGCGATAAAAGTTTGACTTCAATATTTGTGGTCGCGGTCGCCGTGCGCAGGAGGCAGACATGGCCATCGTGGACCTAACCATCACCTACATGCGAGCACAAATGGTGGACTTTACGATGCCCTTCATGAACACCGGCATCAGTATCCTGTTTCGAAAGCCACTCCAGGACAACCCACCTCTGTTCTCCTTCCTACTGCCTTTTTCCGTGGACGTGTGGCTGTACATGCTGACCGCTTACCTTGCGCTCAGCCTGTGGTACGGGCTGCTGGGCCGGTTCAGCCCGTTCGAGAACCGCTTTGCGCTACACCGTTACAGCGACACCGATTCGCCTCGGTGGGACCCTGAAGAAATGGAGAAAGAGCTGGACATCACTAACCGGTTCTGGTTTGCCATCGGCTCGCTGATGCAGCAGGGCTCGGACCTTAATCCCAGGTGAGGTGTTAAATGGCGGAAAGGCCAACTGTAGAGAACACTGCGGAATAACTGCAAGATTGGCAAGTTAGCGCGGATTTGTAGCTGTATCTGGCGAGCCTACTGTAGTATGTACAAAAGAAGAGAGACGAAAAAAAAATACTCGAAATTCCATGTATGCACGGCCTATCTTTATTTTTTTCTTGATGGGGAACGCTTATATATACAGTTAGAGGTAACAGAACATAAAAGTATAAGAGACTTTACAAAGGATAATCACCAAAGCCAAGGTATAGGAAAACAAGATCAGATCATCACAAAGTAGCCAAGGACAAGGAATACGCCTCCCCCCCCCCCCCCCCCCCCCCAAAAAAAAAAATAAAGTTGAAGAAATGAAAAGCCCATCACTTCATTCTGCTTTAACCACGTGCAATTGAGGTAATAGAGTTCTTCGGTCGCAAGAGTTAGGGAAGCATAACTCATGTATTTCTCTCGTAATCGCCTCATACAAACAAGTTATTTCTTTGTTAATTCGTTACGACGAGGTGAAAGGATGAGTTTGTGATCAAGTATAGCGCTAGAATAACATATGCCACAATGACTGGCCAGATGGTACGCCGATTGATACAAAGAGAGGCAATGGTGGTGCTCTCGCAAGCGCGTGATGATACGTCGTCCACTCCGGTGCACATATACGTCGCCGCAAGGTAGCGTGATCACGTGCTCCGCAATTAGTTTGCAGCAACCCTACTTGCTGATGTGTTTTGTTTAGAAGCCTGATTGTGCAGCTTCATCGCTTTTTCCCAATCCTTTCACGCGCAAGAAAGGAAATGCTGCCCGACTTCCGTGGTGGTAAATATTCTGGTTGTATGTATTACAGTCGTCCTGACTTTTTATTCGTCTCTCTTCTTTTCTTCATGTTATTATGTCGTGCTGCATGGCGTAGCTGCAGAAAAGGCTATTCCTGAATGATTGATTGAATGGTTGATAGTGTGTGTATTTGGTGTATCAGGACACAACAGCATGTCAGACCATACTGTGCCTAGAAAAGTGGATAGCTGGCTGTTTGTCGGAGTGATACTATTAAAACGATAAATGCGTGATGATGAACTATAAAGACGCACAACAGTTCTTGGTGGTGAACTGTTATGTGGCTGATTGACTGTCTGATTGATTTGTTAATGAAATAAGATACACCATAGGGGACCGCCTTCAGACTAATTTTGAGCACCGGGCGTTCTTAAAAGGGGCCCTTTATCACTTTTTTGAGTAGGCGAAGTAAACCTTGCATAATGGGAGACAATGGTGTCGTGAGCAGCGGAAGCAAACACTGCCTAATGGCGCGATAGAGATGTTTCCAAATATTCGCCGTATTATGCATTACGCTGCAAGAACTTATTATTTTGAAGGAAGTAAGCAAACAGCAGGCACTCTTCATTCGGGAGACTCTACGACTATTGGTCGGTTTTCGATTACGTCCCAAGAAACCACTATTTTGAAAGAAGAAGTGGAAGTGAAACTAAGAATTCATGTGGTTGTGCTCTATGTTTGCTTTGAAAAGCAGATAGCACATCGTTGGCTAAAAAGACGCAAGGAAAATTTTCTCGAGTTTGCTCTCGCGTTCTTTATCGGAGCTCGTGTGTACGAATTCGGCCACCTCCTCCGTAGAACAAGATTGTGTACAGATTCAACAGCGCCCTTTTTCGGGCACCTAAATTTGGACATTATGTAGATTTGGACTGCGCCATTTCAATAAACTCGTTTCACCGCGTTTGCACATTGCAATTTGAAACACTCACGCCAAATCAGTCTTCTTATCTCTGTGACTCAAATTAATCCGGCACGTGCCACGCAAAGCCACCCACCATTTCACCCCGAGAGAATGTGAACGCTCTGCATTCCCGATGCTCGCATTTGTTTCTTTCATCTTTCCAGATTATTGCGTCATTTGATACTTGCGCCACACAAGAGCTTCGTACATGTAGCTTCGTAGAAAAGCAGCCTTAATTGTTTTCTGTATTTGCCTAAGTTACGTTGAATAAGCCAAGATCGATACCATTATCAAGTACATAAATAAACAAGAGAAATTTCTACCTTTAATCACTCGGCTCGCATGAAACTAAGGCTCAAATTGCTATAGGCTCAAGATATATATATATTTTTTAGCTTGAACACTGCAACCTTTCTTGCGAAAGCAAGCCACATCCGCCAAAACATCTCATAGGCGACGGTCCAATAAAATCAAAAAGCATAAGACATCAGGCTTGGAAAGGCTCGTGGCCGTCAGCTCGCCAACGCCATTTCTAAACACGGCTATGTCCACAGCGCCTGAGAAACGTAAGCCGATCAGCCCAAGGGCACCGTATTGGTTATTGTGTTTGCTAGCTCTGCCACTCCCAATCGACAACACGTGGGTACTCATTTAATACTAAACATGAGCAAACCGGTACAAGAAAGATATTGGATTTCAGTGTATTGAGACGAATTGGCTCGAAGTTGCTGCACTTTTGCCTTGTTTTTTTTTTCTTTTTTTTTTGGGGGGGGGGGGGTATGAACTGAAAACACTCCGCACAGCCTATTCGATTTCTCCCCTATTGTTGCACTACATCCCAGCCCCGTTGTCAGGCTACTCAATAGCTGTTTTTTGCTTTTGCAAGCCTTGACGCTGTGGTCACTTCAGCTCACAAAACAGTGAGGGCCTTGTTTTTATTTCACGCGTCCCTCCCATTGTTCGACACATTGTATAGAACGGGCGAGTCGTGTGTACTTTCCATATCGTGTCTGCGAAATGTAACGCGGGTTGTTTGTATAGTTGCCCGTTTGAGACACGCTCTGAATACAAACAGAATATTTCTTGCTCATTTTTTTTCTTTTTCTCCTCTTCAGCTTCCTACTTCGGTGTACGGTGCAGTCAGCCCCCATGCTCTCTAGCTTATTTAGGAAAGCTAATCTTTCTGCGAGTAAACTTCAGCTTGGCGAACGGAGAAATGCATGGCGCCAAAAAGCGATAACCGCGTTAATAACCGATAACCGATAATAACCGCGCAAGCGTGGTATTATCTCTATGGATACATAGCATGAAATACAAATATGGCGACTGCGCATGTATGCTGCGCTAGTATCATTGTCAAGTCAGTCAGGCAATTTTGGCAAACTTGGTTAAATATTGTACATGCGTTTTTGACCGAGATCGTGGCATTGTCATTCGTGGGGCGCATTTGTCACCACGAACACGCAGTATTGGAGTAATTAGTGTAAGCCTCTGATGTTTACCATTCAAATGGTTTCCGAGACCTACAGCACAAAAAGAAAAAAATCACCACATATCCACGACGTGAATGATGATTAGAGGGCGAAGCACAGGGTTATCATTCGGGTAAACCAGAGCTATGGACGAGAGAGAAAGAGAGCGCGCGTCGGGAACGAACGCCCTTGTGCACCGCAGCGCCCCTAGCTACGGACGAGAGAGAAAGAGAGCGCGTCGGGAACGAGAGAGAAAAAGAACTAGAGCACAGCTGCGGCTCTAGCGGGAGCGGCGAGTACCAGCGTGGCTACAACGGCGCGATGGCGCGACGGGGGACAAGGCTCGACCCTAAGGAGCTTCGCCCCTAAAAGAAAACTGGCTCTCTCGAAATCGAGAGTATATGTAAGCATGAAATAGCTACCATATGACATCTTTTCCTGCCTGTGGTGCCGCCGCCTTCAACCGCTTTTCTTCTTCCAACAGTGCAGCGCACTCAGTGTCTGTCGCTACTTTTTCTTCTTGTAGCCTACCGCTCACGACTGACAGACCGCTGGCGTTCAAAAGAGCACAGGCAACTTCTCTATCTGCCTTTTGGACGCCGCTATTGGAAATGACAAATAAAACTTTCGCGTACTAGAAATTACAGCTTGAGTGATATTGTGAGCAAACATTAGGAAGAAATCGGAAACCATATTTTTTCGTAACTTGTTTGGGTATTAACTTGTAATGCGGTCCTGTACAAAGTGTTGGGGGCCAGAGACCGCGTTTTCTGAAGTTCTGACTGGTTGCCCGGATGATCTCGTTTGAGTGCGCGGATAACGGCTCTGGCTTCTGGCTCAAAGTCACTTGAAGGTCGCCGACAACGGGGGCTAAAAGCATTTCATGCATAAAAAAAAGTTCCGGAAAGAACCAATTGATGTGTACATGGAGAGTGTCGCTTTAGTAGGACACATGCGCTGCTATAATTTCAAGAATGTAAATTATTTTGCGATGTGCCTTATAATCAGGACACGGTTTTGACACGTAAAACCTCTGAAGTAACTTTATTTTTCATTTGTCGCGGTGAAGTTCACACTTTTGAATAAAACAAACATAATAGGCGCCGCCGAACACGTGCGATACACTAATACCATGGCCGCTGGATAAAAAAAAAGCCCCCTTTTTTTATCCAGCGGCCGTTGTAATACTTTTTTTTAAAGCGAAGCTTTGTACCTCTACCAGCCAAGGGTTCTGTCATGTCCGTCGTTGTAATCAAAAAACGATCCCGACGAACCGCTAACAATTGCAGCTATAGCAGTATAGCTTACTTGAATTCAGGCATTCAGCGTACAACTAAGCACTCGTTTTCGCAAGAAAAACCACAAAAACAAGCTTCAAAGTGATGAGCCAACATGATGGACGATAAGGGCTGCGGGAAAACAACGGAAACAGGCTCGGCGCGGTCCGTAACATTAGATTGCAGCTGTTGCAAAGCTTATGCAGCTGTTGCAAAGCTTATGCAGCTGCTTCAAAGAGGGTTGACGTCATTCGAAACCCTTCCAGCCTAGTAACTGCTTCGGTTCATTTTCTAGACTACCCCACTATGGTGTAGTCTGGTAGTGTATATCACACTGATCATAAAGCAGTTGTGAACATTGTTGTGATGTAAATAATAATAAAGGCCGTGGTTAAAGTTACGTTGTAGTGTGTGAAATATCAAGTGCGCCGCAGTCACCGTGAGGGTGGCGTAAAAAGCTTCGCTTTCCAACCACCTTCACAGGGTGGATTGGCGGGGCAATTTTTTGTTTCCTATGCAGCCTTTCATAGCGCTCTGAAATGTTTTCAATCTGCATACAAATTCAAGAGCGATTTCCGGTCTTCGTTCCAGCGCTGTGTCCACGCGCATCATTGCCAGCATATGGTGGTTCTTCACACTCATCATGATCTCTTCGTACACCGCCAACCTGGCCGCTTTTCTGACGGCGCAGCGAATGACGTCGCCCATCGAAAATGCCCACGATCTTGCCAAGCAGACCAGCATCGACTACGGGTGCCTGTTGTCTGGATCAACAAAATCATTCTTTCAGGTAAGTGGGGACACTTTATCCTCGCGAGAGTTGAAGGCCACGGGATTATATATTTTCTTTAGAACCAATTCCTTTCTCGTTTATTTATTTATTTATCTTTTATTCATTTCTTTATTTATCTGTTTAGTTATTTCTTATTCACAGCACCTCATCGGCATTACGTTAGGAAAAATGGGGCTACGCATAAATTTTCAAGTAAATAGTAAAATAGGACAGAAAGAAACTCGCATTATCATGCAAAAAAATCTACAGAAATCACAAACGATGATTGTGGACGTAAGCGAATATCACGAACGAATGAAAGCCCGAGTCACCGAACTAAAGCGTAAGGGAGAGAGAGAAAGCTTTCCTTTGCCAGTCTGACCATCGGCCATCGAAAACCGATGTACCGTACCAACCAATGACCTACAACGAAAACAGCCGGTTGCGCCAAGGAATTCTTAAAGGGAAGAAAAAAAAATAGCAGTGTGGCTAACGAAAAACGGCAGTTAATCAACGCTGGCATAAGCAAACCGGACACACGATTACATTACATATGTTCCGCATATCTGCTGAAATCGGAAAGGTCACGAACGTCAGTCTGAAGGATTTTACAGCGGTTAACGTGACGCAAGATATCAAGGGCGCCCTAAAAAGATAAAATTATCGCAACGGTAAAACCAGAAAGTTTCTCGGAAGTAGTGATATACCAGCTGCACAAGCAGCTATTATATGACTAGTTCTATAGCAAATACTACAATGACTAATTGCGATAGCAATTGAAACCACCGACGCCAATGGCGACTGTCGTCGTCATCGGCGTCACCGTGAAGCTCTTTATAAAATACAATTGTGATAGGATCGCGTGCCCGGCGCTTTGCATGCAAAGGAAAGCGTGCGAGGGTGAATTGAAAAGGACGGTGGTTTCATGCGCGCCGTCTTTTGGAGGTCACGTGATCAAGCAGGTGTAAAGGAAGGGGGGAGTGGTGTTAGTGCACGTCTCCTCCTATAGCCCAGCCTGGCTGCGTGTGCTATGCGCACGAGGGAGCTATACTGTATTACAAAAGGGGTTAGTGTATTCACGGAGGACTGACGGCTGCCACACTTGATGTCAAAAGCCACGAGACGGCGCCACCAGAGCATGGTCTGTTGCATCATGCACCGCTTACGATGCGCTGCGGCGCTTTGCACACATCGCGATTAAGAATCTGCTTTTTACTCGCTAACACGTCAATGCTAACGCGTCCCTGCTTCGACGGCATCCTGACTGACCCGGGATCTGTTAGAGAGCTTCTTGGAAATGCACAGAGAACTGTGGAATGCACATGCAATTCTTACAATTGTCGCACATGAAAATGTGTATCAATGAAAATCTACTCCTTCGTATGCAAATATCGCTCAAATATTACATAAATATTATGTAAGGAGACTGGCTACTTGATTTCTAAAAGTCAAAGATAATATAGTGGATATGGCAAGAGTAATGAATTAAAAAATGATAAATTACCTATTTGCGGAATTATTTAGGTAATATCAATGATGTAATCCACCAGTAAAATAATTTCTAACTAAATAATAAATAATTGTTCAATATTCATAAGTTTTAAATACTTGGATCATTGCAAAGTTAGATAAATAAAATTATTTCAATGATTAGGTAGTTATTTCAAAGCATTCAGCTCTTTTTATTGTGGTGACAACCGCTGCGTACAATTGAAACTGGAATACCTCAACGTAAATCAAGCCCTTATTTTCAACAATGCGCATTTGAACTACATAAACTTTTTAAATAAACACAAACAACACAAACTTTGACGTACGTGCTAGCGGCGTACAACTAGCACAACTGACAACAGCCGCAATGAGCGACGGATCGACGGATGCTGGCGGTGGCACTGCTGTCGCATGGGCTGGCATCCAAGTGCCGGACCTTTCCACACTTGCCGCCTCACCGCAATGTATGGCGCGTGCTGCCTCTGAACACACTACCCCTTTCTAGTGCACTTTAGCTGAACGCATACGCGGCTTGAGCACCCTATCTCGGGAGTAATCGGTGGCGGGTTCAAATGTAAGGCGAGCCGAGATAGCTTATCGCTTCATGTGCGCTATCTTACCGCGCGCCTAGTTAGGAGGTCACGTAATCTTCAGCTTCGGAGACGGGTTGAAGCGAGAGGTGCAGCAAAAAGCGTTCGCTCACCGAGACCGGCAATCTTCATCACGCCAGCGTTGTGACAGCGAGTGTTCGCCACCATCGAGTTAGATGTGTGTGCGCGTGCACCATGCTTATTATTTACCAAGCGATTGTTTATAGCAATCTTTGACGGGGGATGGGACGCGTCGGTGTCCACGGGCGACGGCGTTCCTAGGAACCATGAAAGTTTCCTCGTGTAGTTGTCTAATACTTTTTTATCGGTATCAATGTTGCGCCTTTTGAGCGAAACTGGTGTTATTTTTTTTAGTATAGCTGTTGCAACCCCCTCCCCCCCCCCCCTTACTTTCCTGACTGTGGATGGGTGCTGCTGTTTGCAGAGTAGGTTACACGCAGGACAGCCCTACTACATTTACTACGCTTACAAGTGCCCTGGAATCAGTCGGCGATAAAAAACAAATTCGACCTAAATATCTTCAGTGGAACAAATATGCGTTATCAAAAGCACAGTCACCCAATGTATCGCGAAATGCAAGCACATATAGGGCTGCGCTCGAATTTCGCATTGCGGAGTATCCTATTTTGAGGGCAGTTCTAATTAGCAGCATACCAAGCCAACTGCATAACATATGCTGGCTATCCCACGTAACTTGTGGCCAAGTATGAAAATATGCGACCGCCACGGAGTACAACAAAATCAAGGTAATGCTGTTTGCCGTCGCTTGGAGCAAGTGAAAGTACCTTTTCTATTTCACCTAATTACATAATTAGTTGTTATTGATATTAAACTTCTCAAATATTACATTCAGAGCATAAATTGTCGCTCAGAAAATTGTACACCAACCTGAAAAATTCCGAATCCAAGTTTCTGTTGCTCTATACGTGCTACATAGCCTTTTTTTTCGAAGCCCGGACAAAGCCCGCGCAATGTATTGCGAAAAGTATCGCGCAACTAGTCCCACGGCCGGCACTTTTTAGTGCTTTGCAGGCTTTCTTTCAGTGTTGGTAAAAAAACTCTCAACCCTTCCGCTGGGGTGGAGATGGAAGACCAGCAAAAAAGAAGCTGCACAATAGTAGGAATTATGTATTTCCAATTATGACTATTAAGATGTGACGGAATAATTTGTTATTTGAACTAATAAAGAATGAGAAATATATATGATCCGGTGGTTTTCATTGATTTAGTGAACACAGGGACTATTGCCTTATAGTCGCTACGGAACACCGCCATAGGGTGTACGGCAAAGGTTGGCACGTTCTTCATAAACACGTCACAAACGCCGCGCGCGTTCGTTGCGAACGCAGTCAAAATGCCGAAGCCGTCGAGAACAGTTCTCCGCGTTGTTTGTGTGACCCCACACAACCGCTGCCAAAACGCTGGCGTGAGCAAGCGCGCCAGCAGCAGCGGGCGAAGGTTCATGTGGTCTATCGCTTCAACGGAAACTGAGCGGCGAAAGCACAGCGCATGCAAAGGTAGGAGCCGTGTGGCCGATCGCTTTCAAGATACTGTGCGCGCGACCGCCCGGCGCCGCGCAAAGTACAAGTTGCTCGCAGAGCAGAAGCCGCAACCACTCCCTCCCTTCCGCGCTGCCTTCCCGCTGTCGTCCTTTCGCGTGGGAGATTGAGTCGCCAGTTCCCCGTCGCTCATTGTGCTGTTCCTTCGAACAAACGGCACGTGTCCGGGCCATGGCGAGTCGTAAGGGTAACTGATAAGAGCGCTAACGCGATGTTTACGTGACGGAACGGCTAAACGCCGTTGTGGATACTGTTAGGGGAGAGGCGGACGAGAGCCAAGAGAGATCGTGGCACAGGCGCAGAGGCCGGCAGGTCTGCGCGCATGCGCCGCAGCGGGAGAGCGGGCACGCACACGCACAGTCTAGGGTGCATCGATGCCCTCCTCGCCCACCACTCCCCTTCCACTGTGAAGTAGCGTTTGCTCTCCGCCGTGCGTTCGCTGCCCTTGAAAGCGCGCGTCCCTCGCCCTCGCGCGCTTTCACTCGCACATACAGCATGGGGCCCATGAGAGTTCTTTCTACATCCGGACGCGACCATCGAAGAGTGAGCCCTTAATAGCTTCGCTGTAAAAACATTTATGCACACCTATAGAGCAAAAAAAGATGGGGCGGGAATTTTTCGTGAGGGCGTACAATTTTTTGGTTGAGAATGTTGCTCTGATTTGAGAAGTTAGGTAAATGTAATAACCAATTATGTAATTAGGCAAAATACCAAAACTGGTGGCGTGGAGTAGAGGTAGAACACCCGACTTCAAATCTGAAGGTCGTAAGTTCGAATCCTGCTCCATTCCACTACATTTTCAGGCATGGAGTGGTGCCTGACACCGGCAAAGAAAAAAAAAGTACATATTGCCGAGAGCTAGTGGGGCTATACTAGTTCAGGTGCAACCAAACTAGGCAGGCCCACTAAGCTTCATCAAAGTCACTCCCTCACCAGAACAGGAATTGGCCTCCCTGGTGCAGTATTCGGCCACTACCTCCCTCATGACTCCGACAATTAACCCATGGCCCTCAGTTCCCAGTGGCTGCGGAGCACCTGACCAAGGCGGCGGTCAGATCTGCTACGCGGCAGAGGGTGCTAAGAATCTCTGGGTCAAGGCAGGCCGCCAATGGAAACTGAACCTGGCAACGTTCAACACGCGCACCCTCTCGAGTGAGGCTAGCTTAGCAGGACTATTTGAAGAATTATCAGGCATTTCCTGGGATATTATTGGCCTTAATGAGGTTAGAAGAACTGGTGAGGCTTACACAGTACTGACTAACGGCCACGTCCTCTGCTACAGAGGTCTTCCAGATAAGAAAGAATCCGGGGTAGGATTTCTAGTGCATAACAACGTAGCGGGCAACATTGATGAATTCTACAGCATTAATGAAAGGGTAGCAGTCGTCGTAATGAAGCTGAATAGGAGGTACAAAATGAAGGTAGTGCAAGCCTATGCCCCAACCTCTAGTCACGATGATGAAGAAATAGAACAGTTTTATGAAGATGTTGAACTAGCAATGAGAAAGGTGCAAACTCAGTATACTTTAGTCATGGGCGACTTCAATGCAAAAGTGGGGAAAAAGCAGGTTGGTGAGCAAGCCATTGGCAACTACGGCATCGATTCTAGGAATGCAAGAGGAGAGATGTTAGTAGAATTCGCGGAAAGGAATAGGCTCCGAATAATGAATACCTTCTTCAGGAAGCGCAGCAACAGGAAGTGGACCTGGAAAAGCCCTAATGGAGAAACAAGGAATGAAATAGATTTCATACTCTCTGCCGATCCAAGCATAGTGCAGGATGTAGAAGTGTTAGGTAAGGTTAAGTGCAGTGACCATAGGTTAGTGAGGTCTAGGATTTCTCTCAATTTGAAGAGAGAGAGAGTGAAATTAGTCAAGAGGAAACAGGCCAACCTAGAGGCAGTCAGGGTAAAAGCAGACCAATTCAGGCTGGTGCTCGCAAACAAATATGCAGCTTTAGAACAGGAAGATGAAGATAAGATAGAGCTAATGAATGAAACCGTAACTAGGCTGATCTCAGAAGCAGCAATTGAAGTGGGAGGTAAGGCACCAAAGCAACCTGTAGGGAAGCTCTCCCAAGAAACAAAGGACCTAATAAAGAAACGGCAAAACATGAAAGTGTCCAACTCAAGAGATCAGATAGAATTCGCTGAACTGTCAAAACTGATCAACAAGAAGAAAGTAAGGGATATTCGAAATTATAACGTGGGAAAAATTGAGGAAGCCGTAAAATATGGACGCAGCATGAAATCAGTAAGAAGAAAACTAGGCATAGGACAAGGCAAGATGTATGCACTGAAAGATAAGCATGGTAATATCATCAGCAATTTCGATGACATAGTAAAAGCAGCAGAAGAATTCTATACTGACCTGTACAGTAGCCAAAACAGCCAAGCTTCTTCCATTCGAAATAGTGATGAACCGGATACAGAAGCTCCTTCTATAACTAGCGATGAAGTTAGAAGGGCCTTGAAAGATATGACCAGGGGAAAAGCGCCTGGAGAAGATGGAATAACAGTAGATTTAATCAAAGATGGAGGAGATATCATGCTTGAAAAGCTTGCGGCCCTTTATACGCAATGCCTCACCACTTCAAGTGTACCAGAGAGCTGGAAGAACGCCAACATTATACTTATCCATAAGAAGGGAGACGTTAAAGAATTGAAGAATTACAGACCCATTAGCTTGCTTTCAGTATTGTATAAAATATTCACCAAGATAATTTCCAATAGAATCAGGACAACACTTGACTTCAGTCAACCAAGAGAACAGGCTGGCTTCAGGAAGGGGTATTCTACGATGGACCATATCCATGCCATCAATCAGGTAATCGAGAAATCTGCGGAGTACAATCAACCTCTCTATATGGCTTTCATAGATTATGAAAAGGCATTTGATTCAGTAGAGATATCAGCAGTCATAGAGGCATTGCATAATCAAGGAGTGGAGGAGGCATACGTGAATATCTTGGCAAATATCTACAAGGATTCCACAGCTACCTTGGTTCTCCACAAGAAAAGTAGAAAGATACCTATCAAGAAAGGGGTCAG
Organism: Dermacentor silvarum; assembly: GCF_013339745.2. NCBI lineage: Eukaryota > Metazoa > Arthropoda > Arachnida > Ixodida > Ixodidae > Dermacentor > Dermacentor silvarum. Next base: position 86,595,256 of record NC_051161.1, read on the forward strand.
GCAAGGAGACACAATCTCTCCAATGGTATTCACTGCATGCTTAGAAGAAGTATTCAAGCTCTTAGACTGGGAAGGATTAGGAGTGAGGATCGATGGCGAATATCTCAGCAACCTTCGGTTTGCAGATGACATTGTCCTATTGAGCAACAATGGAGAGGAATTACAAAAAATGATTGAGGACCTTCATCGAGAAAGTGCAAGAATTGGGTTGAAGATGAATATGCAGAAGACAAAAATAATGTTCAATAGCCTGGCAAGGGAACAAGAATTCAGGATCGCCCGTCAGCCTCTAGAATCTGTAAAGGAATATGTTTATCTAGGTCAATTACTCACAGGGGACCCTGATCATGAGAAAGAAATTTACAGAAGAATAAAATTGGGTTGGAGTGCATACGGCAGGCATTGCCAAATCCTGACTGGGAGCTTACCACTGTCGTTGAAAAGAAAAGTGTACAATCATTGCATTCTACCGGTGCTAACATACGGGGCAGAAACTTGGAGGTTAACAAAGAAGCTCGAGAACAAGTTAAGGACCGCACAAAGAGCAATGGAACGAAAAATCTTAGGAGTAACGTTAAGAGACAGGAAGAGAGCGGTGTGGATCAGAGAACAAACGGGGGTAGACGATATTCTAGTGGACATTAAGCGGAAGAAATGGAGCTGGGCAGGCCATGTAATACGTAGGATGGATAACCGGTGGACCATTAGGGTTACAGAATGGATACCAAGAGAAGGGAAGCGCAGTCGAGGACGGCAGAAAGTCAGGTGGGATGATGAGGTTAGGAAATTCGCAGGCGCAAGTTGGAATACGCTAGCGCAAGACAGGGGTAATTGGAGATCGCAGGGAGAGGCCTTCGTCCTGCAGTGGACATAAATATAGGCTGATGATGATGATGATGACCAAAACTAATCTGACTTGCTCCAAGCGATGGCAAACAACATTACCCTGGCTCTGTTCAGCTACGTGGTACTGGCAAAGTTTTAAATTTTGGCACCATTTACGCGAGACACCCTGTATATGTGAGTAAAGAGGTGCGCTCCGGTTTTAGTGCGATGTGAGCCCCGTTGGTTGCCAATAGCAACGGGAATCGAGGAGAATTTCCATCAAGACTGCTTCGGAGTTTTCGCAATGTCAGCATGTCGTCGGGAAGCCATGGGTTAACGCCTGTCTAGCATAAATATATTGATCCGATCAACTTTTGGCACACCCGCTGCTTGGACTCTTTGCTTTATTTGCCACCATTCCTTACGTGGCCCTTGTCTGCTGAGAAAGGATGAGCATCGCCGCTTGCTACCTAAGGCGCTGCCATGCAAGTTGACATTGCTGGAAGTCACAGCTGCAAAGGCTACAATTCATTTCGCGCTGGGAGCTCGTTTTGGATGCGATAGTGGAAAGGCCCATCTTAATTTCTATGCAAATGAAGTTGTCTTTATAGGTGCATCTTTTTGAACTCTAGGCTTCATAGAACCAATCGTTAATACTGAATATGCCCTCTCTTTTTCCTCTTCTATAGCACAGCTGCAAGAACGGCAAGAACATGGCGAGTTGATTGCGCCGTTTTAACGCGAAGAATGTGCTTATTAGGCTGAAACATAAGCAGGGGCTCTTGAGATTGCACGATAACCAAAGCCATTAAGCGAATTGCTTTCAAGGCTCAGTCTGTAACTACGTGTCATGCTTGGCGTCCGGCGTTCAAAAGGTGAAAGGTGAGGAAAGCAGTGTTGGTAAAAAAAAGGCAAAAAGAAAGTGACTTCTGGCATTTGTGCATTGGGGCTGGTATGGGCAGATCACGTCTAGTCAATTGAATATTGATTTAAAATTAAGAAACAAAATCCTTCATGTCCTGTTAAATAATCATCACAACTTACAGCGCAAAAAGTAGTATTACACTTACTCAAAGGGGTAATGTGGACTTCGTACGTATACTTGATCATTATTGATTTACCAGCTTAAGTGCAACTATACTGGTAAAGTAACGGAGTGATTCGTTGAAAAGGGCTATCTGGTGGATACTAACTATCGACTGTTTACTGCCGCAAAAAAATGAAAGAATAAAAGAGACGCGAAGTGCAGCTGCACGTAGTCACAGTGTCACCGTGATTGACATTAAAAGAATATTACATTAAAAATTATACAATACATACATTAAAAATTTTATTGCCTTGACTTTACAATATCACTGCAGCCAGTGAAATTGCAAACAGCTCCGCCTTTTATTGGAAGAATACTGTGGGCATTTCTTAGTCACTTCTTCGTTGGCTGCACATGTTCATTATGTCATCGGTTTCTTCGTCTTCATCGCTTGTGGAGACTCATCTTGAGATTGATCTGTGTCTTGAGTGCGATCGGTCCGCGGCGTCTTCGGGCGTATTGAAGGTCGTATTAACGCTACGTCACAATATGCTTCACAAAAGTTGTACTTGCAAAGGGTTTTGACTACGTTATACTCAGTCTCACGTCTTTAAGTTTGAGTGCTATGTTGGCAGCAACAGACAATTTGAGCCACGCTGTCAGTCTACGATCTCACGCGAATCAGCAGTTTCATGCGCACAAAGCAGATGCGTCAGTGGCGTAGCTGCCTCCGTGCGCTTGAGTCAGAAAATTAACGCGAGTGCAACGTTTGAAAATCTGATTTTAAAATCTAATACTTACTGGTTCTTATCCATTAGCAATAGGAAGTAGTAACGGTATTGAACCTAAATCTCTTGTCGAATATCTAATTCAAACGTGTTAAGTACTGTACCAGACCCCCCAGTGGCGCACCGACGGGGGGGGGGGGGGTGGATTCGGGGGTTGTAACCCCCCCCCCCCCCTGAGGCTGACTTAGCTCCCCCTTTTGTTTAACCCCTTTTCTTTTCTTACGCATTTTAGTACTGCAACTAAGATGTCAGACGCGCAATAGTCTGCACACTAGCAAGAAGCGCAATTTTTTTACAATTTCCCGTGAAGCAATCGACATTAGTGCTGTTTAGATGGTATTGGCAAACTGTCAACCCCCCCCCCCCCCCCCCGCCCTGGCAGAGATCCTGGGTGCGCTACTGAGACCCACAAATAAGTGAAAGTAAACATGAAAAAGAGCTGCGTACGGTGCATGTCCTTTCACGTGCAAACTACATCGAAATATTGACCGAGTTACATATCTCATTTATTGTGTTTACTATTTTTTCACAGTCAACTTTGTGCTAGGTCCACAACGTCAAGTGTACATTTTGAATACTTGCTTACGGGCTGCTTGTAGGATTTCGTGCCAACCAAAGTAAGAGTGCTGCTTAGCCAGACTCCGTGTACAAAGAGGAATAGTGTACGCTTGGAACGAAAGCTAAAACTATGCAACATTGACGAAATTCATCAGTTGGCGCAATGTAAAAGCAGCCAAGTGTGGGCACACAGCTGCATGTCAGAAACTAAAATTCCATGAACTATTACAACGTTGCAAGGAAACGTTGTCTGCTTTCGCCCCCAGCGACGTTCTGGCGCTATTTATCGCCTAACAAGGAACAATAAATTTTACTTCTGTTTCTTTGTACAAGTGAGAAAATTGTGACTGATACCTGGAAAACATAAATACTTACAAATTTTATTCCCTTGAGACCTAAAACAAAAGGAATGCGTTTCGTACATTAAAAAAAAAAACGCAAAACGCGAGTTGGGATGTCTAAGAAGGAGTTCAACTCGACGAACGAAATAAAGCTATTTGCTTAGACAACATTTGTTGGGCCCATTTTAGCGCATGTGTCTGCTGTTTGGGGAACCCTGTAAATGAAAAATACTTTAAAAAATTAGACTGCCGATAGAAAAACACGAATTTGTGTTTACAATTCTTACTGCGCATGCACTTCTAAGGGCGAGCCGAGAGGGCTGGTGGCTTCATGTGCTCTGTCTTGTCGCGCGCCTCCGGTAGGAATTCTCGTAACCCTAAGTTTCAGAGACGCGATGAAGCGACCACCAGGACGAAGCATTCGCTTCCCGTAGCCGCGGCGCTCTTATCGCGCCACCATTGTGACATTGAGTGCCCGCGCTCGTCAAGTGACATCTGTTCGTGTTTGGCTGTGCAGTCGTGACACCATGCTTGGTGATTTAATTAGTGAGTGAATGCTTCCTGCAATTTATACAGCTTCTTGTAATCGTCCATTACAATACTTCGCGTTTCGGGAAGAAACTGCGGCACTTCTTAGTTTTTTTGTTACAGCGAAGCTGTTATTGCGACTAGCACCGCTCAAAAAATGTTGCATGCCAGTTCTCATTCTTTTATTTAAAAAAAAACTGAATCACTGACGAGGTCTATATTTTAAGGAAATGTGGGGATTGTTCTTTGCCATAGGCGAGCAAATAAGTGATTTTAAATTGACTGTGTCCGTTAGAGATGAAATTAAAGTGATGAAATCCTTGTTTTTCGCCCGCATAGCAGCGTTAAATGAACCGCCTGAATGTTTTACAGTGAAGCTGTTATTCGGGTTAGAACCACTCAAAAACGTTATAGGCCAGTTTTATAGGCACGTTTTTTTTAACCGTATCAGTCATTAGGTGTACATTTTGAGAAAAATGCGGGAGTTGATTAGCGCAACAAGCAAGCAAATTTTGACATGCCTTTCTTAATAGAGGGTTAAATAAATATTGTTAAGCTCTCAGTTTTGTCCCTCGTGTTGGCACCATGAGAAGCGTTATATCGAACGGTTAAACGTGCTTCTCTTTTATGTAGGCAGTCCACAAATGGTATAGATTTCATAACTTGAATGAATAAGGGTCATTCTATATTCTCAACGTGTGCCATATGTTTGAAGTGTCTATGATAATTATACGGTGGAGAAATAATTATTGAATCCTCGTCATCTTTAAATTTTTATACTTTATACATGGCATGTAGTTGCTGTTCCCCGGTATCCTTGGTGAAATATGCGTTGCACGGGGCTTATATTTTTGTTGAAGTAGAAAACGGGTTTATCCGGACGTACGAAAAATGTTTGATCTCTGTAGCTTAATCAGAGCCTCTGCAAAACGTTGCTTATTCAGGCGTTCCAGAGTATCATGATGCCATTGTTTGCTATATTCTCAAAGTACTAAATGGACTACACAAGGCAACAACGACAAATTTATTGAATAAATTGGGAACGTTAATTGCAATGTGTGGCGAAGCTTTCGTGTTCCTGGTGTCATGTTGCGTGTCATACCAGGTTTGCAGTTGGCTAACCCGGTGCCCTCGATATAGTAGACAGCTAGACTTATTTATATTTCATTAAAGTAAGAGACGGTTTATACAGGTTGTGGTACGCAAAGTTCGAAACATGTGGGTTAATTTCGGAATTTCCAGTACATTATGTATGCAGGTGCACCGGCAATCTATAAGTGTGTTTCAGTAGCGCCACAAAAGTTAGCGCGCTGCCATGAGATAGCTACATATGCCACCGAGATCAAACTCATCAAAATGGGCAGACCTCAATAGCAAATTAGTGTGCAATGTTAAATGCATGTGGATTCACTACCGCTTGTTCAAAGCATTTCTTAGGCGTGTTCGCCAATGTCATGCTGCCGTTACCATCTGTTTCAAAACGTCCCGAGTGAACTAATCGTTTCACAAACGTTATATTTGAAGAGATGTGGGGCATCTGAGATGCAATGTGTCCCGGAATTTTAACGTTTCTGACCCAATCAGCAGCGTTACAGATATTTCACGAACCTTTATTTTCTCGTTATTTGCATGCGTTATACAAAGTTCACCCGGTGTCTTCACAGATTGTGAAAATGCATTTGATTCATTAGAGATGCCAGCAGTGATAGAGGCATAGTGTATTCAAGGAGTGCAAGAGGCATGCGTGAATATCGTGAGAAATGTCTACAAATATCCTACAGCTACCTTGGTTCTCCACGGAAAAATGTTCAAAAATTACCAGTTCTGACAAGCAGACGCCATCTCTACGATGTTATTCACTGCGTGCTTAGAAGTATTCAAGCTGTTATACTAGTAAGGCAAGTGAGGATCAACGACGAATATCTCAACAACCTTCGCTTTGCAGATGACATTGTGCTGTTCAGCAAAACTGGGGATTCCCAACAACACTGGGAAATCTTTAGCTTGGGCCCAACTCTGGTGTGAGCTATTCAAATATATGTAAAACGCAGAACTGCTCTTCAGAAAGGACGCCTTGGCCGATTTTAATGAAGCTTGTTGCATTTGCGAGAGAACGTTAAATTCTAGTAGTTGTTGGAAGCAAAACTTTGGTTTAGCACCTGAAAGTTTTCACGAAATTTGCCCAAAAACAGCATTTAAAGAAAAAACAAAACAAGCACGAAGTTTACAAACCTGTAACGACGGACCGAAACAGATATCCCAGTTCTGTAAATTGCACCCGTTAGAACATCTGAAGCGGCCTCATATAACATCTTATATCTCACGTGAACTCGTTGCAATGTTTACAAGGGTATTCGAAACGTCTTAGTCACATAGCAATGGCGAATTTATTAGCCACGTATAATACATCAATTTCGGCCGTTTTAGGTGTACTATTTGATCCAGCTTACAGAATTGTGATACGATTTTTATTGGTGAGTTAGAGATTGATAAACTTGACAGTTTTGCTTTCTGAATGCTTGCTATATTCAAGAATTTTTATTAAAATGTTGATAACACAAATAAAGATACGTGTGCACCAGTCACTAGATTTTCATTGTTTTGTTTTAAATGCTACAAACCTCATTACATTGTGCGCGGCAGTTTCCGAGAAAAACGAATTCTCTTTTCCTGTGTATGTATTTAGGTAGCAGCTCCCGAACCAAAGTTTGCTCTTAACAGAGAAATTCTAAGAGTATTATTGAAGAATAATATCGGTAGAAGACAAAAGTAATGTTCATTAGCCTGTCAAGGTAACAAGAATTAATGATCTCCAATCAGCCTCTAGAGTCTGTACAGGATTACGTTTATATAGGTCAATTACTCAAAGTGGACCCTGATCATGAGCCGGACATTTACGGAATAATAAAAACGGGTTGGAGCGCATACGGCGGGCATTACAAAATGCTGGCGAGAAGCTTACCAATGTCCTTGAAAAGAAAAGTGTACAATAATTGCAGTCTACCCGCGCTAACATATGGGGCAGAAACTTTGAGGCTAACGAAGAAGCTCGATAACAAGTTACGGACCATGAAAAGAGCGATGAAATGGCAAATGCAAGGCGTACCATGAAGAGGCACGATAAGAGCGGTGTGAATTAGAGAGTAAACGGCGATGGCCGATATTCTAGTTGACATTAAGCGAAAAGGGTGGAGCCGGGCGGGCAAGGTATAATGCTTATGGTAGATACCCGGTGGACTATTAAAATTGCAGAATGGTTGCCATGGGAAAGGAGGAGGTGTAAAAGTACGTTGTGTGATGAAATTAGGCAATTTTCAGGGGGAAGTTGGAAAGAACTAGCGCAAGACAGGGGGGAATTGAGTTTTCTGGGAGATCCCTTCGTTCGGCAGTGGGCCTAAGAATAGAGTGATGATGGTAATGATGATGGCGATGGTGATATGGCACGCTAGGGGTAATTGTAACGTGGCGAAGAGGAGGCGATAGAAGAAGAGGAGAACGACGAGCTCAGTGGCAGCCACGGCTACATTTCCGTGGCGACGTCGTGGCGACCTCTCGTCCATCCTGGTCTTCATCTGTAAATAAACATCGATCATCCGTAACAGCTTTTGGAGGAAGGTGCAGGGTGCCCCCGACCACCACGCAACACGGACAACACGATTCTGCTCTTCTTCTATATCCTCCTCTCGACCAGGTTACAATATGTAACAATATGTACGTAAACTTTATAGTGTTTCGCTTCATGTGTTCACGCAACCAAATGACCGTACCCCTGCGGACGATCAGAGCAGGGTCATCTACAAAGTGCGATGCAAGGATTGTGACGCGACTTACATAGGCGAAACGGGCAAAAAAAGGCAACGAGATTAAAAGAGCACGAAGGAGATGATGCCAAGGTCACCCATGCAACGCGTTCTAAGACAGAGCTTGTCGAAGACTGCTGGACGACAGAGCATAGTTTCGACCTTCACAATGCGACGACACCGGCCCGAGAGCAGACGTGGTGGAAAAGAAAACTCCTGGAATCCTGGTTCCTCCGTCCTGACGCATCGGCGGGCAGCACCAACCGTGACCCCCTGCCGAACGTTTACAAGGACGTGTGTGATAAGTAGACTGAGACCTCCCCTCATTTGTGTCAGTGCATACTGAAGATATATCTTCAGTATGCACTGACACAAATTTGACGCTGTGTCAGTATGCACTGACACAGCGGCGTACAGACATCTCGGCACCTATGCAAGTGGTATACCACTTGCATAGGTGGCGAGATGTCTGTACGCCGCTTTTTTGTTAATTTGTTATGATAAGTCGGAGGAAAACGTTTCCCAATCATGAATTCGTCCGGCTTTTGGAACAATGTTGCATTAGAAACGTTGCAAATATTTACAGAACTCTCCTTTTATCGCTTCTTTTTCTATTAAACGAGGTTTATAGTAGGTTATTGCGTTGTCTTCAATGAACTACTAAATGCACATTGTTGGTATTTCTTTAAAAGCAGAATCACGTTATACATAATGTGTAAACAAAGTACAAAGTGTATGGAAAAATTACAGTCCTTAGCAGTAAATTACGTGCAGACTATCAGGAGTATTATAACTGTGGTTTAGTAACAACGAAGAATTGAACATGCTGCCCTGCTGGAACTGTAAACTCTAACAAGATCACATCTAGTAATCATACCATTGATTAAGGTCATATTCTCACAAACTAAAATGCATGTTGAAGAATTATAGCATTGGTTAAATTTCTTTACTAGGAGGCCGAATGGGTTATACTCTGGAAGGTTTCAAACGGGCCAGTCATTTAGGTTCATCAAGTTTTGAGGTATGTGGTTTAATTACAGGCAACCGAAATTTCTATTGCAATGGCTCGAATGAAACGGCTTCGCTAGAAATTGGTTTGGTATTTTCAGGGTCCCACAAGGTCGGCACTGCATAATGTTTCTTCACTAGCTTCAATACCTACCTTTAATGATTGGGTATTTTATATACACACCATAACAGAAGTACTATTGGCGTAAGCTCTTTATTGTTTTACTGTAAGCAGTTTATGTTATTTGTTTATGAATAATCGCAACAGCGGGTGTCATTTAACCTTTTAAGCGCCGCACTATGAAGCAGTAGACAAAAAAACTGAAATTGATAACTTGCGTTGGTCTTGTAAATTAACTATGATAATAAATACAGCCACGTTCACAAAGACTTAGTAGGTTTTTTTCGCATGTTCCATTTTGGAACATTGGCGTTTCCCATATGAAAAACACAAATTTTGTCTGGAACAACTTTTATTCACTGTTAAATGGCAATTGCTTACTCATCTTAACAGAAGAATAATGATTAGCGTCATACAAGGCCTTTCAAAAGTATAAATGTTTACAACAATGCTTGCGAAAATTTCTTTTTTTCATCCTACTTGCTGTAGGTCAGTGAACACTTTCCAAGCCATGGTATGCTGCAAAGAATTTCGTGTGCAGGTGTTTTTTGCACTGCTGACACTTGTTCTTCCTGTTTTTCTTGCACTCTACACACCTCCCCTGAGTCACTGAGATGATATGGTGGCCATCAGTTTTCCTATACTCCCGTGTCGGATGAACCCGAGCTCCAGGCCGCACAGTGATTCTCTGCTTGAGGTGCAGCAAGGACATGACGACGACCCGCCGAAATGCTATGTGCGTCATGGCGGCATCAGTTTCTTTGTGAAGCTCACAGTGAAGGAGCCATCCTGCGACGACAGCCATGTTCAGACCATTGCTGAAAAGGTTCCACCACCATTTTTTTGCTCTGAAGTCTTGGGCGATAACAGGTACTCCCCCCCCCCCCCCCCCCCCATGTTGTCATTGTATTTTTTGATAAAATATGGTTGAGGAATGTCTACCTTTTTGTTTGCGCGTGGTGAGAAGCGTTTTTCAGTTCCAAGATTCTCATGGCTCAAGTGGTTTGAAGAAACCGTGACGACTGCATTGTCGTTCCACCTGCATGCGTAAACCACCCCGTCACACTTGCAGTGGTAAGAACCTCTTTCCTCGTTTCCGACGTCTTTCAAGCCCTCCAACGGACAACTGCCGGTTCTTGTATCTCGTACAGTCCCCGTCGCTCGAATCCCCTGGTCAGCCAGTTTCCTACGGAGACCGTGCGAAGTGAAAAAGTTGTCAAAGTAGACTTCCTGCTGTTCAGGGGCGGGCACGACAGATTCCATATTGCTCGCAACCCTCAGCCCGAGAGGTGCCTTCTCGTCCTTCTCTGTGCTCCCGCACTATATTTCCATTTCATAGGGGTACCCATTCGAAGAGCACATCATCCATATCTTATATCAAAATCGAATAGGTTTAGCGCGAATGACCATTTTTTTGCACGAGTGGCGGCCATAATAGGGCACCATTGACTCGTCGATGCTGAGGCTTTCGTGGAACACTCCAAACTGGTGGAAAGATTTAGAGATTTCGCCGTAAAACGACTGAATCTTGTCCATATATATTCTCGCCTGCTTTCAATTGAGTGTTGTCCAGTACGTGAAAAAACCTTTTCAGCTGCCGGGACCTATTGCGGGCCATCACTGTCGCGACTAAAGGCACACAGGTCTTCTGCGATGCTCCAATACGAGTCCTCAGATGGAACGGAGTCATATCCGCTCAAAAGTGAGAGACCGAAAAACTGACCTATGTCCGCTCCTGTGACGTCCACCTCCTCCCCCTTTTGGAGTGCGTACCTAGCAGTCAGTTCAGCCAATGAAGCAAGATGTTGATAAGAACTAATTTTGCTGAACAGAATAAATGGGCTCATGTTCGCTAGCTCAGAAAATGCCTCTAGCAACAACGGAAGGTTCTCTCTAGGAAGTGTTTTGTCGAACGTAGCATGGTCACCCCATACTGCGCTAAGGGAGCGCTTTGGGGCTTTTTGTTTTTCCAGCCTTGTTTGAAGGCTTGCGCCTTTTTCCAGCAGTCGACTGCCTCCACGCTGGTTTCTTTCGTCGTGACTCAGGACTCGAACATGCAGTGGGCGAATCAACGTCTTCATCGCAGCACTGCATAGCTTCAACGTGCCCGCAGACATCATCGGGAACAACTTCAGAAAAGTCGTTTTCGTTCACGTGCTCCTCGTCAGTAATATTGACATCTTCATCAGGCGGCAATTGGCATATAGATCCACCTTCGCGTTCGTCATCGGGAAGGCTGAGGAAAAGGTCAATTGCAGCCTCCAATGTGAGGAAGCGCTGTGCCATGACCTACAACGAGAGTTATTGCGTGGAGAAGTATAGTACTACAATATAAAACTAGCCGCGAAGTCGTTTTCTACTTACATTCAAAAGGAGTGATGCGGCTATGCGCTGCAGTTAAATGCTGCTCCTTCCACGTGCCATACAGTGTCAAAGTAATGCCAATGAAAGATAGTGTTCAAGCAATGCCTTTGTTCAAGTGTGTGCCAAACGACACCTAGAGGGTGCCATCAACATGCCTGAAAAAGAAGAAAAACAAGGCGAAATACATGCGCGAGTCTACGCTGCTTTTGACACCGTAAAACGCCAATGTTCCAAAACTAGAACATTCGCATAAAACTATAAGAACCGAAAACTAGAGTGTCTTTATTATTTTTTATTTTTGCTGCTCAGTAATACCAAGCTATATGCCGATATTTTAGTTCTGTTTTGATCATTGCAACAATACTTTTTCCTGCGAAATAATTCAACAAACGTATGCCGCTGAAGGAACGCTAAATATGCCTGTTTGTGAGCATTTATCCAAAGCTTCTAAGTAGGTTGATAATAAAAAGTTTAATTGCTATGTTTTCTACAAGTATCAGTGAGTATGCGAAAACAGAAAGAAATAACTGCAATAATGGGGAAGAAAATAAAAAATCAGGTTTCGTATGTTCCAGTTTTGGGATATCGAAAAGACAGAGTTCTAGCGCTATTTTTACATCGCAGATAAAGCAAAGTAGGAAATATGCGCCTAAATTTTACTTAGTTGTGCTTGCAGGGGTTTCTAAGTGACCATGATTGTTTTCAAGGTGGTTATTGAGCTCTGTGGCGATCGGTAAATGTCATTGCATCCAGTCGGGGTCTTCTATGTAGGTTCTGCATTTTAGGTGTCGGTTTCAGCGTTCTGCATGACCTTTCAGTGTCAGGCAACCGTTACCTTCACGCCACAGCTCTTTGCGGATTTGCGCAACCGGCCTATTCGGGATTTTATGTAACGTAACCTGACTCCAGTATTTGAAGAAACGACGTCCTGTGCATATTCATTCTGAAGAAGTTGCTTTCTACTCAGTGTTCTGGAGTTAAGGCTGCCAGGTTTTCCCCTCCTTCCAGAGAGGCTATTTTATTTGTAACAGGGGCGAATGATGGCCACATAAAATGCACTTGATCCTGTCATTGCGGCATTTCTTAATGAAGTGTTTTTATATGCACACCGACTTTCTGGAAAGACGCCAAACTTCACATTTACAGAGAGTGCGTCATAGCGATTATTCCTGTAGGATTAGTAAGGCGAAATATTTATATGGCTCATGGTCGAAAAATCTGACGACCGTCCGGCACTATGGCACCAAATTCAAGTGACATCTCAGGTGACATCTGAGGTGACATCTCAGACACACTAAAGAAACTGTTATCATGCGTAGAAGCAAGCTAGAAATGACTGTGGAAGCTACGAACATAGCCACATATGGTGACCCATGCGCCGTTAAGCCATCAATTTGTTTATCAATAAAAGAGCTCTACATTACCCCAGTTAGCATTCAGGGGACCCCGTTCTAAATAATCAGTGTGGCCACAAAAGTGTCTGCGTGGTTTTTACTGGTTTTGTTCATATTTGCCGAGCAATTTACACGTGCGTTATGAAGTTTGGAGGAGTATAAGTACGCCTGCGAGAAGTGAAAATAAATCTGTTGTTGAAAGTTAACGCTGTGTGTCCGTCTAACGTGCCTTTTCGTGCCCTCTCATTCCGCCTGCGCTACAAGAAAGTAGACGAGTGAAAAAAAAATTATATAATGGGGTTTTAGGTGCCAAAACCAGGATCTGTTTATGAGGCACGCCGCAGTGGGGGACTCCGGAAATTTGGACCACCTGAGGTTCTTTAACGTGCACCTAAATCTAAGTACAGGGGTGTTTTCGCATTTCAGCCCCATCGAAATGCGGCCCCCGTGGCCGGGATTCGATCCCGCGACCTCGAGCTCAGCAGCCCTACACTATCGGCTTCGGTAGGTGGCCAGGTCAAGGCCATCGGTGGCAATCGTGGCCCAGGATGATTTGCCTCGACGAAGGGGGCAAATTTCCGGGCTCAACTGTTGCGTTTGGAAGCGACGAACGAAAAAAAAAAGCCACGACCCTTCTAACGCGCCATTAACGACCCAAACCTGTGGCGATGTCTATGCGACCGAAAAAGAGAACAGGTAAAGAGAAACACAAGCCAAGAGAAAACAAGTAATCGAAGGTAACAACGTATTCGAATGACAATGTCAAATTATTTTAATGAATGTCCCGTGAGTGCGCAGGCTTTCGCCTTCATCCACTTTAGCGTATGCTAAAGTGACTCAATTTTTGCAGCGGTATGATGCGTGTTCCAATAATAACTCAATAAACAGTTTGTGATAAAGCTTCAGTGGCTACATAAAAGTGGTGATGGAATAAAGAAAAGTAACGACATAAAGCCAAACTTCCTGCACTGTTAGCCACTTTCCTATGCATTACTTCAGTGAAGTGATTTGAATGCGTGAAGTGTTACACTGTGGTAATTTTTCTAAAGATGTTCCCTTTAAATGACGTGACTGCTCTGCAGCCGTTTCTGTCAAGTGGGGCAAGTAGTGAATGTCCCAAATTGTAGCAGATGCCGAGCCTATTTGCGATTGAAATATAGTTACTCACACTTACGGCAGTATCATACTGCCGACGAAACATCTTTTTTTTTAATTTCTATTGTACTGCTTTATCATTCATTCGACGTTGCTGATACACCTGATGAGACCTTTGTCTTTACGTAAAAAAGAAACGAGGTCATAATAATGGTTCGTCCTGCTCGAAGTAAAGAAGTTTCATTCTTTTAGAAGAGCAACCTATAGCACATCAATGCTGTCGTGGACCAAATCAAGCTGAATTGTAAAAAAAAAGTCCGTTATATTGCTCCTCATACCAAGATAATGGTGGCTCAAAGGAAAAAGAGGTGCGTGAAACTTCTGTGTTTAGAGCAGAGATACTGTTTAAAGAAATACAACTGCTTAGTGAAAGCAATTTAAACATACTAAGGTTCCCATCAGCCTTTTAAGGGCTCATCTGCATTTGTTATTAGTGACACTCTTTCCTCATTCTCGCATTTGCCCACTGCAAGGTAGCCAGCTCGGCTCAGTCCTGGCTAATAATGTCACGTGGTAGTGACGGTAAAAAATACAGTAGCATGCTGTTAATGACAAAACTAACTCATTATTGGGCGAGCCTGTGCCCACAAAAATAGGCTACTCTCCAAGCACAATGATATCGGCGAACACAGTCGGCGATCGTCCAAAAATCTGATCAGCGGTTTAAGCGCGTCGGCTTTTACACATGAGTCATCGAAGGTTCCACAGTAATTGCTGGTGCCCGCGTGTCTTACAGAAAGTACTACGCAATTTTCGTAGCGCATACAATCAGTTTACACGAGGTTCGGTCACAATTGCAAGAAGTAGAACCATCGATAACATGCTGGCGCGTCCTGCGCTGAGCGATAACATTTCTTAACCGGGGAGAGGCGGTCACCCCAGAAAGAAAAACAAGTACACCTGTAAATATCCGTGTCTTTCATTTATCGCTCTTCTTTTTCTCTCTCAAGCCAGTAGTACATTGCGAGGTACAATTCTGTTCTGAAATAAATTATATTCAGTGAAAAAAAAAACACGAGATACTACGAAAGACTGTAAACAAACTAAATCTCATGAACGGATTGAATTAACGCACTTGATACCTCACACACGTGGATGGATAGATGGATGGATGCAAAACTTTAATCAAAGTTCTGAGGTACGCGACTCAGCGCGTAGCGGGCCGCTCCCACGTTGGTACAGTCAGCTCATGCCCGACCGCCGCATCGTGGGCCCACTGGACAGCCCATAGTTGCACCTCATTGACAGCCACGTCTCCTCATTAATTTGTTCCGTGCCTCGTAACGAGGGGCAACGCCAGAGCATATGACTTCGCTAGCCTAGACTTCACAGACGTGGAAAAAAATTTATCAGGCTCTGCCTTTCGTGATCTTTTGCTTCTGTATGTTGTAGGCTCTATTCACCAGGAAAGAAGCTAACCAGAAGCAAAGATGAATGGACAAGCCGGCTTTGGCTTCGTACCCGTGCGGGCTTCCCTGAAAGGGCGCGCTCGCTTTCCGTACGTGCTTCGACAAAGAGTTACTCAGGTCGCTCAGCATCCCAAGGTTCCAGTGGCTGACCTAACGCCTCAATGTCACGGCCAATAGGGCCCCTCAATGCAAGGTGCTTGAATTTATGGCAACGTTAGCACAGCTCCCCCTGTACAACACTGAACATCTGCACATACTGTAACATTCACTTATTTCCACAAAGACCCTCTTGCGGGGTTAATACATAGTGGCTGGGAACGCAATACATACAAAAAGACGCTGTCCACAATCTTATTTACAAAATACTGGTATTTCGCACATGAAGGCTAATGAATCGATGGTAGCGATGTGGTCGGGAAGGCCGTTGCATGCTGCTGCTGTGGGCGAATAAAAAATGTTGGTGAGAAGGTGACAATATGAGCGCTTCGGTGAGCAACTTAGAACACCGGCAATACACTTCGACCGCCGGTGTGAGAACAGTCTAAGTAGCACTGTTCACTTGCTGTGATGATAGTTTCCAGTCGGCATCTTCACAGATCAATGTGTTCGCTAGAGTTAACTTTATACTGCGCTCAACCAATATCATACAAGCACTGATTTCCTCTTTCATTTTATCAAAGAAAGGGCAGTTTGTACTCACTTTCTGCTACCTCGCCACAGCGAAACGTCAAGGCTGATTTATATTATGATGCCTGGTTTTGTGGGAATCCAACCCGTACCGGAAACATTTGTTTCTTTGATCTATATGCCTCTGAAACCAACTTATTTCTCTATCATGCCTGTTTCTTGAAAGTATGAGCTGTTCTCAACAAAGAAAAAACAAGCACGCGTGAGCGTGGTGGAATATTCCAAGGAGTTATCACGACAACTGCTGAAATACCTGACTGGACTTTTCCAGAAACATGCAGTGCCATGCTTTCCGCTGGTGGCGTATTTTGGCGAGACGGTCAGTTACCGTCAAGCGAATGTGAGGCCGTCGGGCATTTTTTTCTTTTTATCGAAGTTTTTACTTTGGTGTTTGTCGTTGCGAGCTACTAGTGTGCGTAATGTGGAACCTTCGGCAATCAATTTACGAATGTTTCACTGCCTTAAACATGGCGCAGAAAAAGAAGAAAAGTGGCAGGCGAAGGTGCTGTATATCCGGTGAAATGAGCGAAGACGAGCGAAGACGAGGTCGCGATAAGGGGCTTGTAATGCTTGGCCGCATCACCATTGGACAATGTGGTAAAGCGAAAATGGTGTATTACTGAGAAAAGAGAGAATCGCCGACAGCCGATCTTGTACGCGGACACACCCTGGCGCGCTCTCGCAACCCCGATAAATGGACCGCACCTGAGATCCTGTGACATCCGCTTTATTGTAATATCAGGTACTTACGCCTCCGTTGGCCGGTACTATTTTTATAGTCACGCGCTAAATGATCTCACAAGAATACATATGTGTATTGCAGAGAAGCTTAGATAAGCCATTATGGAACCGTACAATTATGGAAAAAGAATTTTGCGCTTACCGCAATGCCGTTCTTGCTAATATTTTACAGAAAGATCATATTTTTATAGCTTCGATCATTCATTGCAACACAGGGCGTTTTTTCTTGCCTAGTTTGTTAAGAAAAAGCGGCGAAATTGTCTTCATCTACACATTCTCAGATGCACCAACGAGTAAAATAACTGTCACTCCAATCCACGGTGGTTGGAAAGCAAAGCTGTAAACGCCACCCACAACGATTACCCATTATGACGTCACTTAATTTCACACACGTGGCTCTACAAAGAGTGAAACCAGAGAAAAGTCAAATGTACTTTACCACACTCTTTATTACTCCACAACGACATTATATTCACGCTGTTCTTCTGACATCTTTACTTTCCGTGGTCTACCCACGCTAGCCTGGAATGAACTGAATGAGTTGCTAGACCGCGGTGACGTCACTACGTGATTTCTATGCTGTTAGGTACTTTTCCACTCGGAGTAGCTTACGCAACCGTAATCTTTACCAGGAAACACACGCGGGAGAAGGAACGTGCTTCACATTATTCGCAGACGTCATTATCATACATTATACGGTTTGCACTTCACACGAGGGTTTTGAATGACGTCAACCCGTTTCGAAGTAGCTGCAAACCTAATCTTTACCGGAACGCGTCGGAGTGTGTTCCCATTGTTCACACGCACCTTACCATCCATCATGTGGTTTTGACGCTTGTTTTGTGGTTTTTCTTTTGAAAACGAGTCCTCAGCTGTATGCTGTATGCCTGATTTCAAAGGAGATATGCTATTTGTATTCAATGTCTAGTCTGGCGTTTTTTTGGTTACGCCAACGACACGAAAATTTCCTTGGCTCGTAGAGGTATACAGCTTCGGTGTAAAACGTTTGATGTTGCTTGCGCCCGTCACTACGTCCATGCAAATGCATGGCAGTAACAGACGATAGCGGAGCCCGCGCTCTTCATTCCGGGTTCCTCAGCGCGATGCCGCTAGAAGCGCACGTCTCTTTCTGATAAAGGTCCATCCCACACGGCGGAACAGTCCCAAAAGTCCCGACATCTTCCTTGTGCGTCCGGCTTTCTGACGGTGACATTGACGTGGCTCACCGCGTCCCATCGAGGGGCAGTGCGCCTCTAAATGTAGTCGTGAAATTCACATCCAGATCTGTTCGACAAACTGTTGAAGGCAGCTAAAAAGAAGCAACGGAATACAGCCATGCTGGGTTTTCGGAATAGCGATCCAGTGTACATAAATGAACATCTGTGCCCCGAAAACAAAATCTTGCTTGGAAAAGCCATCCAACGAAAACGTGAGAAAGGATGAAAATTTGCATGGGTGTCTGAGGGAAAAGTACGAATACGTAAATTAGAGAACTCAAGAGTAGTGCATTTAACACGTGAAGAAGACCTAGCTGCAATAGTTTAAGTATTTTTTTCATAACTGTACACCGTATTTCTTAACAACGGTTTATACAAAGAAATCAAAAGCTACATCAGTTTTCCATTGCAACATCCGTAGTATTAATAAAAACGTAGACTTGTTTTCTGCTTTACTGTCGCAGCATGCGCATTCGTTCAGTGTCATTGCAACAACTGAGACGTGGCTGCGAAAAAGTGAAACAATCAGTCTTCCAGGTTGCATAACAGAATCAAACGCACGGCTCAAGCGGAGGCGGCGTTGCATTGTTCGTAAAAGATAATGTATCGTATTGTAAAGTTGCAGCGGCCACATATAGTTGCAATGACATTGAATCCCTTTTCATTCGGCTTGAGCATGACGTCATCATTGGTGCAGTTTATCGCCCCCCCCCCCCCCCCCTCTCGAACGGTAGCCTCGTAGGATTTCTTGATAAGCTGGAATACATTTTCTGCACTGTGTCAAAACATCGAAACTAACCAGTGACAATAGTAGGCGACATGAACATAAACGCATATAACATGGCAAACCATGACTGTAAGCTATTTGTTGCAGTCCTACAACTACCATAACTTAATTACGTTACCGACGCGTATAACTAAGGCATCTACGTCTTTAATTGACCACGCATTAACAAACCTAGATACGGGGGTTACCGGAGGCGTTTACTTAAAGCCAGTCTCTGATCATCTACCTATGTTTGCCACTTTGGATTCTCCAACAAGTACCAAGCAAACAACAAATAACATTGTAAAGAAAATAGATTACAAGATATTACGAGAAGAAAATCTTTGGATTAATTGCACTGAAATATACAACGAGGAAGTCAATATTGAATTAACTAACCTATTTTCATATGTTAATATTGCTCTAGAAAGGAGCAGTCGCAAGGTTTCGAAAGGCCGACATGATAAACCGATGTGCCCCTGAATGACAGAGCAGATACTTCAAATACTTAAGGCCAAAGAACACTGGCATGACAAATGGCAACATAACAAATATAATGTATACTGCTTACAGCAATTCAAAGTACAGCGGAATAAATCTGTAGCTATGATTCGATCGCGCAAGAGGGCGTATTAAACTCACCTAATTACACAGACTGCTGGTAAGATAAGTAAGCTGTGGGAAATTGAAACGAAATCATAGGATAACAACGTAAGCTAACTGTGCTTCGCGAAACCATTAATGAAAACGTTTTTAGAGAACTTCAACACATATTTCACATGTATCGGTTCATCTCTGGCTGCAAAGTTCAGTGATTCAGAAGAAATATCTATGTCCCCTACTTAACACTTTTGTTATGTATGCCATTGAACTTGAAGACGTGATGAAAACAGTCAGTAAGATGTCAACCTCTAAGGACTCCGGACTAGATGATATGTCTATTCTAATGATTCAAGAGAATATAGTTGTATTAGGACCAGTTTTATGTCACTTGTCTAATCACTCCGTGAACTGTTCTAAATATCCGTCTCAGCTGAAGGTTGCTAACGTTGTACCAATCATCAAAAATGGAGACCGCAATGACCCTTGCAATTACACGCCAATATCCGTGCTCCGTACCATCAATACTATATTTGCAAGAAATTCTAACCCGTACGTTCCACAAGTTTATCGATAAGTATCGGGTTATGTGCCCACAGCAACATGGCTTTCGTCCGAATCACTCAACTTCGTCAGCAGTGTTAACGTTAACTCAAATAATTAACGTACCTTTACAAAATAATATACTTGTGTGTGTCATATTCCTGGACCTAAAAAAGCTTTCGATACAGTTGGTCACGGCATCATCATCATCATCATCATCATCATCATCATCATCATCAGCAGCAGCAGCAGCAGCAGCAGCAGCAGCAGCAGCAGCAGCAGCAGCAGCAGCAGCAGCAGCCGCCTATATTTATGTCCACTGCAGGACGAAGGCTTCTCCCTGCGATCTCCATTTACCCCTGTCTTGCGCTAGCGTATTCCAACTTGCGCCTGCGAATTTCCTTACGTCATTATCCCACCTGGTTTTCTGCCGTCCTCGACTGTGCTTCCCTTCTCTTGGTATCTATTCTGTAACCCTAATGATCCACCGGTTGTCCATCCTACGCATTACATGGCCTGCCCAGCTCCATTTCTTCCGCTTAATGTCAACTAGAATATCGTCTATCCCCGTTTGTTCTCTGATCCACATCGCTATTCCTGTCTCTTAACGTTACTCCTAAGATTATTTTACGGCTTCCTCAATCTTTCCCAGCTTATAATTTCGAATATCCCTTACTTTCTTCTTGTTGATCAGTTTTGACAGTTCAGCGAATTCTATCTGATCTCTTGAGTTGGACACTTTCATGTTTTGTCGTTTCTTTATTAGGTCCTTTGTTTCTTGGGAGAGCCTACCTACTGGTTGCCTTGGTGCCTTACCTCCCACTTAAATTGCTGCCTCTGAGATTAACCTAGTTAGGGTTTCATTCATTACCTCTATGTTATCCTCATCTTCCTGTTCTGAAGCTGCATGTTTGTTTGCGAGCACCAGCCTGAACTGGTCTGCTTTCACCCTTACTGCGTCTAGGTTGGCCTCTTTCCTCTTGACTAATTTCACTCTTTCTTTTCTCTCTTCAAATTGAGAGAAATCCTAGACCTCACTAACCTATGGTCACTGCACTTTACCTTACCTAACACTTCTATATTCTGCACTATGCTTGGATCGGCAGAGAGTACTTCTACATTCTGCACTATGCTTGGATCGGCAGAAAGTATGATCACGGCATATTTCTGCATAAACTAAAGCATTATGGTTTTCGCGGTAGCTGATTGGATCTTATTACTAGCTACCTTCATAAACGAATGCAGCTGGTCAGAATGAACAATGTTAATATGCGCACTGGAGTCCCTCAAGGATGCGTCCTTGGGCCACTTTTATTTTCACTATATATTAACGAATTCCCACTTATATTAAGTACAAGTGAAGTCCTCATATACGCCGATGACACCTGTGTTGTAGTAACAGCTGATAACATTTCTGATCTCTAAACTAAAGCAAACGAAGAGTTGAAAAAAGAAAGTGATTGGTTTTTTATGAACAAACTTACGATTAACATTAAAAAGACTAAATATGTGGTATTTTGAACGCGTAACAATATCTTGCCTGATAAATCATTAGATTTACAAATAAACAACTTTCCATTAGGCGAAGTATCTTGGAATGACTTTAGATAGCAATCTCCACTGGCAAGACCAAATACGTGCAGTTTGCACAAAACTCGCATCCGGATGCTACGCACTCTCACAAGCATTTCATCATCTCGATAATAACACTCTGCGATATAGCCATATCGCATACTGTAATGAATCATGGGATGTGACATACAAAACTTATCTTCAATCTGTAATCAAGCTCCAGAAAAGATCCCTGAGAATAATTACTCATTCATGGTACGATGAACCTAGTCAGCCTTAGTTTAATAGAATGAATGTTTTGCCGTATGATATTATACGCGAATTAAAAATTGCCACGTGTGTTTTCAATATTGTTAAAACAACCTGCCTTTTCAAATTTAAACATTTTACACATCCTCTCGAGCGACCAGAAATCAAACGTACGGAAATTTTAATCTTCCTCCAACTGGGAATATTTACGGACAACGTTTTCTTCAGTTCACAGGAGCAAAAATTTGGAATAAACTACCAGAAGAAATAAAACAAGCAAGCAATTTTTCGTCCGTGCTTAAAAAATAATTCCTTAGCCTGAATAACCCTTTTCAATGTGAACAATCATGATGTCCTTTATTGTGTTGGTAAATCGTTGAAGCCTGCTAAAAATACCGTGCGTAATTGTTATTTAGATTTTTTTAGAGATTAATAATATATGCTATGAACCTTCATAACAATGAAGGAACTTGCCTGCAATCCTCTTGTTAACCAGAGTTTTATATTAGAAATGTTTAATACTGTAACATGGTTTTCATTATTTCGTATTTCCTTTGTACGCTTGTGCTACTTAAAGGTGTACGATAGATACGTGTATGCACGTGACGTATCTCACTTGTTTTTGTACATATAATTGATTTATTTTTATTGGACGCGCAACTAGCCTTTGGCTATGGGTCCACCCAGTTTTGGTATTTCTGTATGCTCCAAGTCGGCAAATAAAGAATTGAATAGTATGTCTCGAGAGCGTGCACGTACCTGACCGTAAGGCCATGAGTGTCGCAACCAAATGACCACCTACTGTCCCATCGGGGCACACGCAGAAAAATCGCGCATCAATTATGACACCCACATCTGGTATCTGTATAGCGTGGTTACGCTGGCCCATGGCTAAGTATTAGCTCAAATGAAACCTTTGTCCCAAGGTAAGCAGACCGTAGCGGGACTCTCTGCGTAATAAAACATTCAGAAATAAAAGATGTCACGGCTTTCCCAGGATGTCGGGGTCGAATAAACGACAAATATTACTGGGAACTCAATAATATAATATGGCTGTGCAACGTATAGGTATGCGATAAACATTTCCTGCTATGCTAACGTTTGATTTGAAATAGTAATCACCGCAAGCTTGAGGCACATTCACGCTGCAGGCGGTGCCGCAACCGCTTTCGTTGCGGTGGCGCTATCGAGTGCACGCGCGCCGCCCACGCACCGAAGATTAGACGTTTTCTGAGGCTCGGAGTTGCTTGGCTGCAAAAATGACGAAGCAGTGGGGAGACACCAATAACACGCTCCTCTCAATCGTCACGATGGTGGCACCAATGACAGCGTGAGGCCTTTCGCTGCTGGCATGAGCTTCGCTAGCACGCACACTTTAAGTTTTTCTGGTGAGCTGCTGTTTGTATGCACTTATCTGAGCGGAACTGACAGTAAACGTCAAGCTAACGTTGTCAGCTGTGCTGTGAAGACAAACTCCGTCCCACCAATCAGTCACGCATTTCTTTATAACATCCGAAGGTGGGCTTCATCCTCTTTCAAGGTCTCTAACAGGAAACTTGAGGTATGTTTGCCGTACGCGAGATGTGTCACTGTGCTCCCGAAATCGCAAGTCTGTACGAGATACGAGAAAAGGAAACGTCACTCTGATAAACGAGAGTGTGCAGGGACGCCCTTGAGGCACGCGCGCGCTACTTCCGAGACGTCACAATTATCAAACATGCTATGCCATACTTAGAGTGTTAGCGGGGCTAAGTTCTGGCCCATAGTATTATTTTCTTAATTTTCTTTAGACTGGGTGATTAATAGCGTCAGTGGGTTCCCGTCGGTCTTATCTCATGCAGTGTTGACGTGTGACGGCTGTACGTCTGGAAGCACTCTTCATCACTTCAGCTTGGGGTGACTTGATATAGTACCGTACATATCGCACGGCGCCACCACTATCGCGGCACCCTACGCCAGCTTTGTGAGATGCCTGGTGATTACAGGTGTATTCGGTAAGTGTCCACCTAATGGACATGTCCATTTCATTAGCTGCGGAAGTTCTGATTGGCTGGACTGGGGCGCTCGTCAGGAGACAGGCGCCCCCAACCAATCAGCACTTCAGCAGCAGACGAAATGAACATGTCCACTAGGTGAACTCTGACAGAATACCCCTCTTGGTAGTTTCCAGGCCGCTATTCCTTCTGCCTAGCCCGTATCCTTTTGTTAGCGGTATCGCGCCGAGATGTAGCAACCACGTATTGTAATAACATTGTCTGAGGAGTTCAGGCACAAGGCTAAGTGTTGTTCTCACTGTCAGTGCGTCGCCCTCCAGGTGACACGGCGCAATCTCAAAAAAAAAAAAAACACTTTGAGTAGCATTCGCCTAGTAACTCAACTCGCATGAGCGTGCTTACTCTTTAACACCTTAAAACACCCGGACTAACCTTTTCAAATATTCTTTCTTTCCACGCACCATAACAGATTGGATCAACCTACCTTTTTTACAGTTGTCGAATGCGATTTTTTTTAGAACGTATCAGTCTTTGACATCACTGGCATTAGTGTACTGTGAATTTATACCTACACTTATTTGTTTTCTTGTGTTTGATTATCCTGTGTCTCGTCAGATTCAGTGACGGCCTCGTAAAATGTGGTGGTGGTGCTGGTGGATTGTAGCAACAGGCGGGTTTAGCCTGGCGATCAAGGCCGGCAATTGATCCGCCTGAGCGTCTCTTACAATATCGCTGAATGGTTTCACCATATGTCCATCTAACCAGTCTCTCTTAAGAATTTCATAAGGAGACTTGAAGTTTCTGTGCGGGCTATAACTGATCCCTCGGGAAATACAAGGTGTTGCAGGCACGCATGCGGAAGGTCCTTTTTTTGTAGATTCTCCAGGAGAGCGTCCCTTTCAACTTGGAATTGCTGACTTGACCACAGAAAGTGTTCAATATCTCCTGTCTCGTCACATGCCGTACAGTTCGGAGAATTGATTCGTCCCGTCTTAAATAACCAGGCCGGTGTACTAGCAGGTCCTGTCCTGATTCGATATAAAAAGTGATGCTTCCTCTCGATGAAATCTCTTGGTTACGCAGGGCATATGTGGTGGAACCCAAAGCGACCCAAAATGATTTCGAATGTCCGATTTTTTCACTTGATTACTCTTTGGAGCCTTGATTCTGGGAGGTTGATAGAGCGCTACGTATGGAAGCGCATCAGCTTTTTGTTATATTAGTATATAACAAGATCATATACCTAGAAACAAGGAGGAGTAATAAATGTAAAAGCGTAAAATGTTTTTTTGTGTTTGTATGTGTATCTGCGTGTCTGACACGCTTTTGACAATTCGGTTGTGTTTCAAGTGCATAAAGAAATTCATATATCATGATGTTGCTACGCTTCATTGCCCTGCACTTGATATTGCGGTTTGCTAATATTTGTGCGGTTCGGGCCTTTTTCCTTTCGCTTTTTCTGATTTTACATTTATTACTCCTCTTTGTTGCTAGGTATATGATCTTGTTATATACTAATATTCGTATGTATTGCTTGGATATATTTATTTATATGTACTTTTGCCCCTCCTGCTTGGGCCCTCTCGCGGGACTGCAGTATCGTGTAAATAAATAAATAAATAAATAAATAAATAAATAAATAAATAAATAAATAAATAAATAAATAAATAAATAAATAAATAAATAAATAAATAAACAAACACGGAATACTCACCTTCGGAGTAACTAATAGGCGTTCTCGCCTTCCCGCAGTCCTCGGACTCACCACTCATCAAGCGCATGTGGGCGGTCATGGAGGCTGCTCAGCCCAGCGTGTTCGCCGAGACCAACGAGAAGGGCGTAGGAACGTGTGCTTCGTGGCGGCTACGCCTACCTGATGGAGTCCACCACCATCGAGTACATGGTGCAGAAGAACTGCCAGCTCACGCAGATAGGCGGACAGCTGGACTCCAAGGGGTACGGCATAGCCACTCCTCCGGGTACGTAATCCTCTTTCGCAAACATTTCCAAAGCACTGGACGCTCGCAGAGAGGTCGTTGCGCGCAATAAAAGTTGCGCTATCACGTACACAAGAATTCTAGAAACTCTGGAACGTTGCAATTTTAAGCGTCCGTCAACGCCCGGCATGCACATGCGCCGCCAAGTACGCCGCGAGGCGTTTAAAAGTGACATTTCAGAAGAGAGGTGAAGCTTAAATTTCATTTGAGACTATTGCAACACTAAATTTGTTATCATTTCAAATGTTGTCATTACAATCTCCTCTCATGAAGGAACCAAGTGTTCAAGATTCTGGGCAATATACCTTTTGAATGGACATGATTAAACAAATGCTACCTTCCCCCCCCCCCCCCCCCCCAGATATCAAACTATGCGCTCGACTTCCCTGAATGGCTGAGCGACTGTGCCTCTCGCCTTATGAGCTCAATGTTCCGAGCGGGGCTGCATACAAAATGCACAAAGTGCAAATATGTTGTTCATGCGCTTTAATAAACAAACCAAATGTGGATTAAAAACATTGGGGGCATTTCAGGAAATTGGGCTGGATTGTATACTCACAACATAGCATCCACAAATGATGTGAAAAAAAAAACACATTACAGCGGAACCCATCGCACGACAACTGTGGATGGTAATGCGTTTAGCATTGAATCATTATAGCGATGCAATGTACTACCACTGTCGAAACAAGTTATGTATTAGGCGTCTTTTCGCGCTTCCCTCTTTCGCGCTTCCCTAAGCTTGCGTCTGGCTTCCAAAATGCATGGCACGCCGGTGCGTGCGAAATCTGAAAAACGCGCCATGCAGCAACCGAGCGCCTCCCTCGCGCTTCTTCAAGACACGCTACTCCATCTATTGTAGCTGCCGAGAAGTCCGCATGCGGCATCCGAGACCGGAAGCATGGAGTGCCGGTGCCTGGGAACGCTGAGAATTGTTCCCTTGCTTTTCGCACACCCAGTAGCACAAACTCAGTGACCCAACTTGACGACAGGTTTATTGAAGGCCGGCACGTACCCAGTCCATTCATGACGCAGCTCGCTAAAGCGTTGGCCTGAAATACGCTTATTGAAAAGTGACACACATCTAGTGCACTTCTGGCGCAGCCTGCTAAAGCGGTTGCAGCGCTACACTCTAAAAAAAAAAAAACGTTTACACCCTTTGGGTCGTATCTTGTCCACAAACAATAATCATCATGTGTCTTGTCCCCATTTCCTTTCTTTAACGCTGCGAGCCCGGTACTTCCTAGTCACGAAAGGCTTGCGCGTTATATCAGCGTGACACAGCATTCTCGGCGGGAAAGTAGCGAGCGCTGAGTTTTCAAGAAAGGAAACGCAAGCAAGGCAGACGACGATTACTGTTTGGGACAGGATACGACCCAAAGGGTGTAAACTTTTTTTTTTGGAGTGTACGCATACAACCATAGACCCTGTGGCCCAGGCATGCGCGAGAACGGTTTAATAAAACATTAGATAGATAGATAGATAGATAGATTGATAGATAGATAGATAGATAGATAGATAGATAGATAGATAGATAGATAGATAGATAGATAGATAGATAGATAGATAGATAGATAGATAGATAGATATAGATAGATAGATAGATAGATAGATAGATAGATAGATAGATAGATAGATAGATAGATAGATAGATAGATAGATAGATAGATAGATAGATAGATAGATACGAGGGTGAATAAGCAAATCTTTGCCCCTATATTTTCTTTCTTTTTTGCCAAATTACGGCTGCAAATGGCAAGTCAACTTATCCAATCCCAACGGTGGACCTTCCTTGGACCGGCCCGGCCATATTTGCCGGTAGGTCCGCGGCAAGGCGCTGCTGTCAGTTGCTGAAGGTGGCGGTGTTGCTTCACACGTCCATGGCGTATACGAACGGCGAAGTGCGATTCGTTTTCTATGGAGCAAGGGATGAATGCCCATCGAAATCCGCAGGGAAATGCAGCCCACGTATGGGGAAAGGTGCCTCGCTTTTATAAGTGTGAGGTGGCGGTATTGTGAGTTCACAAAAGGCCGTGAAGACTTGCATGACAATGAGCGTTCGGGGAGGCCGCGTGCGGACGAATTCTACCACAGGCGCATCTCAAGTTTAATGCGGCGGTAGGACAAATGTCTGAACCGGTGTGGGGACTATGTGGAAAAATAGTGTAAGGTACGTAGAGTAGTACGTACATATATTTGTAATTACCAGTATGTACCTTATTTATGCTAATAAAAATAGGGGCAAATACTTTATTATTTGCCCTCGTAAATAGATAGATCTGCTTTGCAAGGGCAAAAAGTAATTTCCATATGTTAGCCTTTTGAAGGCTCAGTTATACTAAATGCAAACACGAAATCAATCATTTGTTATTTTTAGTGCGAAGTGAAAAGCAGTAGGCGTCACCAATATACATGACTAAATATCGAACAATATTTTTTTAATATTAATCGAACCAAAGATATTTTTATTGAAATAAAAATATCTTTAAGTTGTAGTTCTACAAACGTCTCAGCATTGTTTTTAAGCCCAGAGAATATTTGGTTGCCAATAAAACCCGCGTTAAATGAACCGCGCTCTTTTTCAGCTAATGAAGTCGGCCGTGACGAATGCCGCCGCATATTTATGCCCAGTACACGGCATTATCTATCCGTTATCTATATAGTGCCACTGTCAGTGATTAGGGAACATACATTGGCTGCGTTACACGGGTTAAGGCAAAAGGTACAAGGGCGCAAGGATACCAAGCAGATCGTAAATTAAGAAAATCGAGCAGGTGAACCAGTGCGTCCGCACGCAGATCCCACAATAACGGATCTCCCAAGGCTTATCGGCTTTCTGAAAACTTTGACGTTCCTTTCTGACAGAGGCGAGTGTTGATTCTCAGGACGCGACTGTGCAGCCAGACACGTCAGTAAGCGAAGAAACGAGAAACCTTAATTAGGAAAACATACCTTGGAAGAAAGCTAATACTTGCTTACGCTACAAAAAGCAAAATGAAGCTAGACATACACGCCTACTATCAGCGCTGTGCGGAGGGGACATTGCCAAGCTCCCTTTAATCTCGAGATATATATGACGGTTACATGCGCTCTGAAGTGGCAAGCACCGTAGAGCATTTACAACCGCCATCTATATATCTACGAATATAGCCGTGAGATGCCAACTGACTCAGCAGTAGCAAAACCCAGAGAAAGAGAGGTGGGGGGGGGGGGGGGGTTGAATCAAGGTAGAGAACGCGTCTCTTTTTAAAAATCTCAACATGTATCAAAAAACACGTTTTCATTGACTATACTGCTCGATCCCCTAGCTAGGTTGAATTTGGTCAAATATTATGCCCAGACTTCTATGCCGGGTTTCAGCAAAATTCACCCATGGAGATGAACAACACTAGGACGACAAAAATGGTATATTGGAAAGTCCAAGGTTAAACGCACCCTCAAATGTACGTCTTCTTGCGCCTTGGAAAACAACATCAGAGAGTAAACGACACTGTCACATAGGCCCAACACAGGCTGAGGGCGGACACTGTTTTCAAAGGTAAAGAATGCTTTATCAACGAAACAAACGCGAAGCGAACAGTAGGATCTTTAGGTAAAAGACTGGTTCCTGTTCATTTGAAGTTGCCCCACGTGCGAGATAAGATGTTTTTGAACTCGCCCTTCACATCAGAACGAAAAGCAATAGAACACGAATGCTCACGAAAATAATGACGCTGTTTAACGAACGCACACTAAAACTTCAATACTCTTGTAGCTGCTTCCTTTCAGCTTTGTGATACTTCTACTTTTCTTCTTTATCGCCGAGCCATTCTATAGAGAGTGGGTGTGGTTTACGTTGAAGAGGAGTGAGCATGCATCTGTTTAGAGAGCACAGTCGGCAATTACCTGCACTTCAGCAAAGTGTCCTGAATCATATACCAACAACACAGCGCTAAAGAAAATATCTAGAAAAGAATGTTCCCATGGGGTGCCAGAAAAAAGGCGTGAGTGCCGGGACAATCGAGCTGAGCAAGGTATACAAGAACACACAAGGAAGTTGACTCAATGCACTGCTGATTGAAAAGTGAGCCTTTAATATCATCATCATCAGCCTATTTTATGTCCACTGCAGGATGAAGGCCTCTCCCGGCTATCTCCAATTACCCCCGTCTTGCGCTAGCTGATTCCAACTTGCGCCTGCAAGTTTCCTGACTTCATCAGCCCACCTAGTTTTCTGCCGCCCTCGACTGCACTTCCCTTCTCTTGGTACCGATTCTGTCTCTTGTAATCCTACGCATTGCATGGCCTGCCCAGCTCCACTTTAAACTGTTAATGTCAATTTGAATATCGGCTATCCCCGTTTGCTCTCTGTTCCACACCGCCATCTTCCTGTCTCGTACCGTTAGGCCTAACATTTTTCGTTCCATCATTCTTTGTGCAGTCCTTAAGTTGTTCTCGAGATTCTTTGTTAAACTCCAAGTTTCTGCCCCATATGTTAGCACCGATAGAATGCAACGATTGTACACTTTTCTTTTGAGCCACAATGGTAAGCTCCCAGTCATGATTTGGCAATGCCTGCCGTATGCACTCCAACCCGCTTTTATTCCTCTGTAAATTTCTTTCTCACGATCAGGGTCCTCTGTGAGTAATTGACCTAGATAAACGTACTCCTTTACAGACTCTAGAGACTGACTGGCGATCCTGAATTCGTATTCCCTTTCCAGGCTATCGAACATTATTTTTGTCTTCTGCATATTAATCTTCAAGCATACTCTTACACTTTCCCGATCAAGGTCCTCAATCATTTGTTGTAATTCGTCCCCATTGTACGGAACAGGGTCATGTGATCTGCAAACCGAAGGTTGTTGAGATATTCGCCGTTCATCCTCACTCCTAAGCCTTCCCAGTCTAAGAGCTTGAATCGTTCTTTTAAGCATTCAGCGAAAAGCATTGGATAGATTGTGTCTCCTTGCCTGACCCCGGTCTTAATAGGTAACTTTCTACTTTTCTTGTGGTAACCTGGATGTGATCCATTGTAGAATATCCCTTCCTGAAGCGAGCCTGCTCTCTTGGTTGATTGAAGTCAAGTGTTAACCTGATTCTATTGAAAATTCTCTTGGTGAATATTTTATAGAGTACTGAAAGCACGCTAATGTGCCTATAATATTTCAATTCTCTAATCTTCTTTCTTATAGATTATCATGAGAAGCCAACAAACAATGACACTAAGCGCAACATAGGGGAAATTACTTGTACTTACTAATTGAATTAAAGAAATGATAAATGATGGAAGTAAAACACATGAAAAAACAACTCTCCGTAGGTGGGAAACGAACCCACGTCTTCGCATTACGCGTGCGAGGCTCTCACCATTGAGCTACCGCTGAGCCGTTTTCCCATCCACTTACTGGGTTATTTTTGTTTTTACAACTGCAATTAACCCTGGTAGTGTTAGCCAGCGCCACAACTCACAAACCTAGGAGCAGCCCTAGGTTTGTGGGTGGTGGCGCAAGAAAGTATCCCGTTAGAAACACGCCATATCAACAAACACGTTTTCTTCTGGTATGCTGCTCCCCTCGTTAGATTGCATTTCGTGAAAACTTTGTCTAGACTGCTATGAAGGCTTTGAACAAAATTATCTGATGAAGATAAACAATATAAGCAAAGAAATATGGCATAATGAAAACTTCAAGGTGAAACGCACCTCGGAATTTATGTCAGTGTGCCACGCAGAATACCATCAGAAAGTAAACGACACTGACAAATGGTCCATCGTATGCGCAGTGCGGAATCTCCGCTGAGGAAAAGAATGTTTCGCCAACGAAACTCACGCGAAGGCACAGTAGGGGCTTTCAGTTAGAAAGACTGATGTCCCTTCATTTGAAGTTCCCGCCCGTGCGAGAAGTTTTTCGACTCGTCCGTCACGGGAAAACTAAAAGCAATAGAACGAGAATGCTCAAAAAATAATGATGCTACTTAAATAAAAAAAAAGGCTTCAGCGCTCTTGCTCTCCGGTTTTGTGATTCTTCTAATTTGTTTCTCAATCTCGGAAAGCTAGTCTGACGTGTGTGTTTGATTCACACTGAAGAAGTGTGCACGTGTCACCATGGTTAGAGAGCACCGTATGTTAAAAAGAATTCCTTTCATCTCGGTGTGATCTATATACTGAAACGCGAAAGCAGATCTGGAAATAAAAGAACGTTTGTGTGCGCAAAATAAAGAATGATGTGTTAAGACAATGTACTCTGTTGAGCCAGTTCGTGTGAACTCTACTGATGAAGATTAATGACCACTGTATTCCAAGTGCGGATATGGTTTCAGCACAAAAGATTGACGCCCACTTCCAAATGCGGTATTCCTGATTCCTAGCGTGGACATACACAACGAACAAGCAGCGTTCCAATGAGGAGATTAAACAATGTATTTTCCTTGTGGCGCACACGCGGCCGTTATCTGGCTCACACAATCCTTTCTTTTATTGGTGATATCACACGTTTTCGCAACTTCGTGCGCTAGCCCCTTACTAAACTGATAAACTTTTTTTCCCTTTTTATTTCTTCGGGAGTGCATCCCACTGCTACGAAATGTCGGTCGTTAATCTTCATCAGTGAAGTACGCCACTAATCGGTGACCAACCACTTCACCGGACAAATAACGTCACGTGCGCTATGCTCCTGAAGACGCAAATAATTTAAAATTCAGCTTGTTATCATGGAAAATTTTCAGCTTCTTTATAAGTTAAACTTCTTCAGTTCTGGTGTGTGAAAACACTCTAGAGATATGCAGACCGTTTCTAAAAGTAGGAGAGTAATCTGATATCCCGGTCATAAGGGCGAATTTAGTGGCACTTTGGGCCGCTAAACTGTTTGAGCGTGCTTGACCGTGTTCTGCTATGCACAACCAAACTCACCCATAAGTCAGTGCTCTTGCGCTATACTTCGCCGTTAGTGTCATTAGCAGGCTGCTGCCCGGAAATGATTTGTTATAATCGCTCTAGAGCGCACTTGCCGACGAGTGCGATCGTCCAACTCGTATCACTGCGTGGAAGTGTGTAACCTCGATGGCAGTGCTTCAAGTATAAATAAAATACCACTCATTCGACAGTCGCCGCTAATTCCAGAATCATTTGTTTTCCTGTTTGTAATATAAAATCTTCTATGCGTCCCAGCTTACGAAAACAGCCATTCTTACTTTGTGCCCTTTGGTAGGGGGCGACGCTACGCCACTGTCAAGACTGTCAAATGGGCACGGCGTCGCCTGAGTGTTGGATGACGATTCGTTGTGTTATTGTTATTTGGCAGATATTGACTAAAATAAGAAATATCTAATAATCCCTCTCATATACCCTCAACGCTACCATCAATTACAAATGACGACACTTTCCTTTCTCGTCTAGCACCACGCCGCCAAAGTGGTCGCACGACATTCGCTACGACACCTTCCCCCCCCCCCCCCCCCCCCCGAAACGCCTCCCTTTCTCGGTGTGCTTTGATTAGTTTTGCCCCATAGCGCAGTCAGCAGAGAGAGCTCTTCGCTGTAGCTACAGTTGAGTGTTTTACGTGGACACGCAACACGCGTAGTACGCAGCTTAAGAAACGGTACAGTTGAGCTGATTCAAGTGTGAAAGAGTGCCGTATACAGTCGTTAACACACCGCTAGAAATAAGCGAGACTACAAACACATGTTAAACTCCTTTTGACTCCACATTGACTCCTTTTGGTCACTGCACCTTAAAAATTTAGCAGACGCCAACGCGAACAAAAAAAAATTGTCTCTTGTAGCCAGCGCACGCCTTGCATCCCATGCCACACTCCTTCAGTTTTGCCGTCGTCGGTGTCCTTGAATGGCAAACCGACCACCTTTATATACCCAGAAAAAAATATACAAAAGAGAAAGCAACCGTGGCTTTGTTCTATGCAGACGGTAATATGCTACCTTTGGGTAGCACATGCTGTGGCAGGTTCTCTTAAGGAGGCAGAAAGCTAGGAATTAAGTTGCCGTTTCTCACACAAGAAGCCATGTTCGCCGGCGGTATTGTTGGGAATTCTCCGAGCTCGAGACACATTGATAGCGATGAAGTTCAATACAGAGGGCAGTATACGCGTATTTTGATTTTCAACGGCATAGAGACATCGGTCTAATCAAATTTGTACAGCTGGAAACAAGGTAGTCCGTTGACTAACAGCTGCAGATCCTTCATTTGAACATAATGGTTCAACTGGAATGACTTTGGGTGGAAGCCGAAAACGTTCCTTATCAGCTTCGTATGAAGGTTTCGGGAAAATATTAGGTTTAAAAACCTAACTGCGCCACCACTGCTGTACCGAGTAGACCCCACTCTGTGGCTTTCTGTAAACATGAAACTTCACCATGCACTGCATACTCTTCTGAAATTTTAACGACATGCCCACAGCCTACAACACATCGCCTATTGCAGCGTGTGAGAAATAGACTCTATACTGCCCACATGGTTACACCATGAGCATTTGTGTGTAGCAATAGCTAAGAAAATGGTCAAAATATGGTCAATAGCGAGCCCATTTATGCGAGAAGTTTGGTCGCTTCGACAAGCGGACTTTTTATGTCACTGAATTGCTTGGTCTATGGCCATGCCCCTCTAAATAGTTAGAGAGTGTTCTCTCTCTCTTTCTTTATGTGTGTGTAGCCAGCAATTTGGATCAGTCTGTCTGTCTGTCTGTCTGTCTATCTATCTATCCTCTTACACTGACCCAGTGCCAAGTTATCTACCAGCTTGGGCCACTAGGGCCGTGATTTTTTTAGCGGTGCGTTCCGCTCGATCATGTGCCACTCTTATCATCCACCGTTCACGGCCGGCTGATCGATTTGATAGTGCGGGCGGGACGTCGCTCGGACCACTGATAAAGCGGCGAGAAAACTGCGAAAAGGAATATCATCGGAGAAGGAATCGAAAAAAAATCGGGGCCTAGGTATGCGTGCTCGGGGGAGTGATGCCGTCCTGATCGGGTGATCGTCGTCATTCTAGCTTCGTGATCGGACTATCGTAAAGCCATCGTCATCACGCCTCCTAAGGTGACGTAGTGCCCCAATTGGCGTAATAGTTTTCGGCGCTAGGTATGCGCTCGTGGTTGTGATACAGTCGTAATCGTTGCATTTTTTTTTCAATTTGTCATTCGACTTACGTCATGCCTTTGACGCCATACAGTCGCTAAGATGCACCCGTTGTCATACCGTCATCGTCATGTTGGTTCCATTGTCATCACCCAGCTTCATCACCCGATTTTCGTCGTGCCGTCGTCGTCATATAGGCTTAGTGATGCACTCTTCGTTGCGCCATTGTCGACCCAGTGGCTCAAGCCGTCCTCGTAGCGCTTCGCGGTTTCATCGAAGTCCCTCTTGGTTCTTCCTCAATCCATCGTAGTTGATGCGTTGGCGTCACAAAATCGTCATCATGCCGCCATGCTCAAGGCTGACATTCGCAAGCAAGTGCCATAGCAGCATACTGGGAATGACCACTACAGATCTTAAATAAACTTGTCTTCTGAAATACGGTGTGCCGCCCATTGCTCGAATGTTAATCGCATTATCATCTACAGTCATTGTGAGCTTAGTTCTACTGTAAGTTTTTTTTGTTTTTTGCTTCTTGCTTTAAGACAAGGCCCGTCTGGGAAATCAGCGTGATTATATTTGAAGCTGCGAGAGAAGCGAGGGATGGAGGAGGAAGGCGCCTGGAGTTGGAGAAGAGAATCACCGCGTTCGAGCCCTTTCTGTTTGTGCTTCGACGCCGTGGTGCTCGCTGTGCATGTTCGCGGAATCTCTTCTTTGCGCTTTCCCTGAGGCACACCAGGCGTTGCACCATCGAGATCAATGCATTGTGCATAACTTACATACATACATCAATGTAGCGTCTGCGACCGTGTTCGCGCCCTTTCCGTACGGGCTTCGATGCCGCAGTGATCGCTGTGCGATATGCATGTTCGCGGTGTCTCTTCTTTGCATGTGTAGCACTATGCCCTATCCCTGTGGCACACTGTCGAGATCAACGTATCGTCGGTGACTACGTTCGCGCGCTTTTCATTTGGGCTTCAACGCTGCGGTGCTCGCTGTGCATGTTCACGGAGTCCATATGCTTGCGCGTAATCCGCG
This sequence comes from Dermacentor silvarum, assembly GCF_013339745.2. Lineage (NCBI taxonomy): Eukaryota > Metazoa > Arthropoda > Arachnida > Ixodida > Ixodidae > Dermacentor > Dermacentor silvarum. The sequence goes on from NC_051161.1 coordinate 86,631,044, forward strand.
ACAGGCCGCGTGCCTGTCGTATTTTACCTCTGCCTTCGGATAGGCGGGTTTGATGTGGCTTACGTTCTCATTTGTCTGCAGTTATTAAACAAGAAAACCACGCTATGCTTACCAAAAGTGTTCCAGAAGACCCTTAAGAAACTGTCGCAAAAGTTCAACAGCGATGACTGGTGCCCCAGCTATCAGGCTATGGCGAGATTTAGATCAAACTCGGAATTGCTTTCCTTTTGCCATCTGCACTATATGGAGCTTTGATAAGTGTTTGGAGTTTGACATGTGCGATTCAAACGCTCCCACTTGCGGGTGCATTTACAGACGCCAAGATCCGCAGCATTCTGTCGGCAGCCATCGTGGAGTTCCACGAAGGGGACCTGCTGTTCAAGCTCAAGCAGAAGTGGTGGAAGACGCGCAACCCGCCCGACCCGACCGCGCTGTCCAAGTGCCACCTCTACACTAATGCTTCCTCCACCTCGGCGAGCAGCAGCGAGATGGGCCTTTCCTCTGTGGGTGGCGTCTTCATCGTGCTGTTCGTCGGCTGTATCGCGGGAGCACTCCTCTGCGTGGGAGAGTTCATATGGGAGCTTCAGAAGACACCCTATGGCGAGCGAGTAGGTTCCAACGTGTCTCTCTCTTTGCTCTCATATACTGGTCCTTCTTTTACGCGATCCATACAAGCCCAGAAGTTCACGTACATAGGGAGAGAAAATGAGGGTTCACAAAGCAAGTGGTGCTGCAAAACAGAAAAAAAATTGCTAGCTCTCCCGTAATCGAGAGTGAATGTAAGCATGAAATGGCTACCATATGTCGTGTTTTGCTGCCTGTAGTGCCGTCGCCTTCAACCGCTTTTCTTCTTCGAACAGTGCAACGCGCTCAGCGTCTGTCGCTACTTTTCCTTGTCGGTTTGAAGTGTTCGGCTGCAAATGTGCGGCCAACTCAAAGAACGCTTGCGTTGAAAAGAGCACAGGCAACCGTGTCTCAGTGCCAAAAGATGACAACGAAGTGATTGGTGCCCTGTATCTGCCTTTTGAACGTCGCTATTGGAAATGGAAAATAAAACCTCAGCGCACTATAAGTTACATTTTGAGTGATATTGTGAACAAACATTAGGAAGAAATCGGAAGTTAAATTTTTTGTAACTTCTTTGGGCAGTAACTAGCGTATGTAATGCGGTCCTGTACAAAGGGTGGGAGGCCAGAGACCGCATTTTCTGAAGTTCTGACTGGTTGCAAGGATGATCTCGTTTTGTTCTGGCAATTAGGCCCGGATGTTCTCGTTTGAGTCTGTTTGAGTGCCCGGATAACGGCTTTGGCTTTTGGCTCAAGGTTACTTGAAGGTGGCCGACAGCGGGAGCTAAAAACATTTCTTGCTTAAAAAGTTCGTCACATGTAAGCAGGCATGTTACCAGAATACTAGGGAGCCTACATGCAATGCCGTTTCATGTAGGCTCCCTAAAGAATACCAATTGTCACCCCTTTTGAAGGTCCCATTGCCTTCGTTGAATTTGTCATAATCATTCCTTTTTTTATGCACGTAATTTTTTTTAATTGACATCCGTTATAACGGTATTGCGCAAGTATACATTCGTACTAATCTGGCCTGTAAAACCGCTGCCATCCATGTACGTGGGCCCTCATGCCCGTTCAAGTGGGGCTGCTGAGCTCGAGGTCGCGGGATCGAATCCCGGTCACGGCGGCCGCATTTCGATGGGGGCGAAATGCGAAAACACCCGTGTACTTGGATTTAGGCGCACGTTAAAGAACCCCAGGCGGTCCAAATTTTCGGAGTCCCCCCCTACGGCGTGCCACATAACCAGAACTGGTTTTGGCACTTAAAACCCCAGAATTTAAATAATTTAATTTTTAATGCCCTTTCAAGCGGTTTGAAAGCACTTCAGGGTCTACACACACTGTGTAGCAAAACAAACAGATGACTGATTGATTGATTGATTAATAGGTGGTCAAAACATTGACTCCGCTCTTAAAAATCACATTTTCGATCGCTACTAATCATTTTTCAAGTTATATTTTTTGTAGTATGTTTAACTGTCTAATAATTATGACACAGGCTTCATACCTGTTTTGAGACTTACTATATAGCCAATTTCATGATATTCGTATAGTGATTTATTCGTTCTTTGGCTTTTGGGGTCATCAAGTAATTGTCTATGTGATTTATGAAGGCCGGTTTCATTTCGTGACATGTGGTCTATGGAGACTTGATTCGGAGAAACAGAATACGGTCCCATTTGCTATCGCACATAAGCAGTTCGTGCTTCGCAGAATGATTGGTTTTGTTACAATCTGCCAAGTTTTGCCCTTTTAGGCCAACTGTACCGCCTACTCGTCTTGTCCGGTCTGATTATAATGTTTAAAATAGAATTGGTCACAAGAGTTTCAGCAAGTGCCATCTAAACTACTACGAAAACAAGCAAAAAAAATACATGCGTCTGAAATTTTGTTCCTATGGTGTCCGTAACATTTGTGAAGACAGTCTCCGCACATTGGCTTCTGGCGCTTAAATCTGAGTTGCCAAATTTCAAGCTATATTGCGAGGACAGTTCCCCACAAAAGTTATCTCATGTTCAGGTGGAAGAAATTTGCAGAATAATGTTTTTGCGTTTTACCCTAAATCATCAATTCATGCTGGGCCTTTTTTTAAAGTGCTGTAAGTTCCCTTTCACCTCAAAAAAAGCTTCAAGCAACAATTTATATCAAGGCGCCTTTATAAAGAAACAATTGTTCTCTTGGGTATCTAGTGTGGGTAAAGTAGTAGCAATCACTCTGCATTTGTTTCGCGAAGTGATGTTTCTTGTAGTGGTGTGTAGCTGTCAAACATATTTTCTGACTGTTCCAGGAATCCGTCCTTGTGGAGATGTTCCACGCGTGCAAATTGGTCGTAACTTGCCGTGGACGCAAGTTCAGCCCGACGTCACGCTCCTTGGAAGGCTCGCTTGATGGAGAGGCGACGCTTCGCTCTGTTGGTCAGTCGTCGACCAGAAGCGGCGGCACGCCTGTGGGCTAGGTTTTAAACCTTCCCGCCATTTTTCTGACCTTTAGCCAGTCGTTCTAAACTATGCCGGAAGGTAGCTTAACGGGATACTTCTATTTCGTCTACTTATTTCTCACAGCAAATTATACGTTCTAAGAACGACGGGGAAACTATGTGATTAATTTAGAGAAACTCCTTCGGAGGAATTTTATTACATATAGCTTATGGTGCTGCCAACATGCAGGAACTGGCTATTATTGAAGAAGCATGCATATCGAGGTAAACTAAAAATAAAGAATAACACACTTTCATGTGGTTATGTTAACTTGTGACGAATTAAGTGACTACGAGAAGCAACAAGTTGTAGCTTCGAAGTTAATTCATAGTTGTGGGCGCTGTTTCGATCCACGTTTCTGTACATAAGAAAACAGTGTCTGTTGTTGTTTCAATAAAGCAAATTTTGTTTTGCACCTATTATTTTCCCGCATTCATTGCGATACCTGATTTGCTTTCGTCTCGTAAAAAATAATGTCTTGCTCTTTTGACAACAGTTCACCATCAGGAAGACTCCGTAGATTGAGAGAGACAACAACACGACCGCCATCACAATTAGAAAAAAGCGTGGGATTTATATGGGAACACGTGCTCAACTTACTAGCTAACGTTTGTGTAATACTCCATGACTCCAGCCAGCCTTTATTATTATTACCGCCAGGTTATCCCGCCTTTTCTTTGATATCTTTAAAACCAAAGGTTTTCGACACAGTAATTACAGCCTTAATTATTTCTGGATGGAAAATATACGTGCTAACCAAACATGCTGAATAAGATTAAGGTATTTTAACACGCTGCAGAAAAATAGTTGTTATCGACAAATTATTTTCTATAGCACAGCATTCCAGGAATGAGATACCGTTACATTAGTTTTTACAGTAGTGCTCGGCGTTTTGAATTATCATAAAGCTTTTCTCTTCTGGTTTAATTTTTTGGTGTTGAATACATTTCCATACCTGGCTTGATCTCCATTCCGCCTACTCTGACTTTAGAATTCATACCCTTTAGTCAGCCTCTATCCACCCGTCCGTAACAAACGGGTAACCATGTAACCAGTAACCAAGTTAAACGATCAAAATACTCTTACTGTTTAGTTTTATGGCACATTTGCATATTTTCTAGACTGAGAGTATTTATTTTCTTAATAGCTGCCCACCAATCGGTACTGTGAGTAAACGTTCTTCAAAAGTTGACAACATGTTTCTTCGTATACTTCGAATGCCTCCTTATGAGAATGAGAACGCAACTTATTTGCCGAGTGAAAGCGATAGTCGAGATCTCCAGCCCAGTTTGCAAGCACATATTCAGAAAATTTCTACGGACGACCTGAGCCTTCTAGTGGGTACCGCGTTCAAAAAATGAAATAAATGACACTTTACCTCCAAAGAATTATTGTGTTTATCACTATCATTAAGCCCAACAATCACAGAATCTTAGATGGAACCATATCTGCTGTTGCATGAACTACTGTTTCTTTTTGACGGCAACAAAGTTAAATAAAGGTGCGGCCTTTGCAAGACAATCATCAGCCATACGTAATGTTTCACGTAGAACTTTAATGCTGACTTTTTGCAATGCACTGTGAACCGTTCGCAAGCCCACTAAACCATTTATATCAGCACGTTTTATTTAGTTCTCGGTATGAAATGATGCATTTTTCGTCACATAAACGACGTGGGGATGACTTACATCTCATCTGTCAATTTAAGTTTGTTCTCCAACTGGTATTAATGGAATGACGTCTATTGAAAGAGGGATAAACTTGCATTTCCTACTTAATATTGAAAGCATGAAAACCTCAATAAAACCACCCTGTATGCTATAAGGAAGCTGCCAAAGACATCCTGATAAGCATGCAGAAACATAACAAAGGGGTCATTGAATCGTCGAATTGGCGTCATCGCGTGGTGTAACCTAACTAAAATGCGTCCCAGGTTTATGCACTACCGTCTGAAGTCGTATCTTGGACAGATGAGTTATTTTGACGCTCAAAATCCCGTGAGCTGCAGGCTGGGCATACCGTTTTATAGAGAAGAAGGGAAAAAATACCAGTATTCCTATGCGAGACAGCAGCCGCCCCAAATTCTAGTTAACTTGAGACCGCCGAGCAACTCTGGCACCTGTGTCGTTCTCTGGTTCGCACTTGCTAGAGATATCCGCGAAAGCCAATATATATTTAAATCAGGCAAGACTACAGGACGCGTCACGGCAAAAAAGTCAAATGCTCCGTCATATTCGGTGCACGTATTACGGCGCACGTATTTCGCGCCATCGGTTGTCTTTCCGAGTGGTAATTTAGTTGTTTGCGCAGCCATTCTTGTTTTGCGGATCTATTAACTTCACTTTTTGAGCTCTGCCGCTTCAGTCAGTCTGACCTGCTGATAAGACACAAAGCGTTGAAGTTTTAAAGCCCGTCAAGCGTCGGTATGCGCTTCCAAATGCGTAAGTGTTACGCAACAAGCGGCACCGCCTCGGTGACAGCTGGTTCTGAATGCCTCGCAACAATGCATGTCGCCTAATGCCACGCTTCAGACGTGTTTAGTTTGTCGTGCTGGTGCTGCGCGAACTTTCAGAAAATGAGATGGGCGCTTCGAAGGGTATTTGAAATTATATAAAAGTAACTCAATGAACTTTCAAAATACATGTGCATTTTTTGTATAAACGGCATTGAAGCAAAGGTCGGCGTTCGATACTAAGCTTGCGCTATTCACAGAAGAAGGGTATCTAGTTTCGGAGCTGTCAGAGGAAGCAGCGCAATTTCCGCGGAATAGTGTTACTTCGGGCATTTTTTTTTTTCATAAAGGTCATTGTGCGCAATGTACACACCACAGATTTAAGTAACATACGCTCACACTATTAAGCGGTGAAACTGAAATGGTTCCGAGTCAGTTTCCCGTGTGTTTCGCGTGAATACGGAAAGCGTTTCCTGAGAGAAAATTAACTGGCGAAGTTTGTCACGTTTGCGTGTCATAGAAAAGCTCATTTCATACTTTTCTATCACTGCAACTTTTCTGAACGTCAGTAGAGAAGAGAAGCATTATCCAAGCTTAAACAAACTGGTAAAAAGGAGATATAAACTTGTACACGCCGCGCTTTAATAAACTTCATGGACTTACCTATATGCTTGCCATACAGTCTTCCCATATGTCGGATCGTGCCGATGAAAAGTATGAAATGACGACGTACTAGCTTTAACCATGTTTCATGATGTCATTTTTTGAAATTCGCCGCTACATTGTAATGTACACAAAGATTATATTTAAGGAATCTTAAACCTCTGAAATATACATATATGAGCCATCTTACAAATGCTAGAAAAAAGAGCAGAAATTTGAAAGTACACTATAAAACTGAATAAAAAAATGATTTCCAGAGGTATAAACGACAAACATGTCCACTAGCTTATTGAAAGATCCTCATTTTCCTACGCAAAGTGTGGTTATAGGTTAGTTTGTTGTATATGAGTAAACTAACAGCGCGAAGGAAGAACTTGGACAAAAGAAATTAAGCCGCGCGTTCGTTCCTTCTTTCTTACTTTTTTTTTTTTGCAAGTTCTACCTTCGCGCTCTTTGTTTTATATTTCACTGTTACATTCGTCTTTTGTGAGCAATTTTATCTGGCGTAGCGCACTAACCTTGGCACGGCGTTGAACAAAGCGTCTCCTCTAAGAAATTAGAGGCACGTCCATAAACGGGAATGATACAAGATATGCGTAGCGTTATATTCGACCTCGGCTTGATTCTGCTCCTGTTGCGGCTGTTTTGTGCACGTGTTGTGGGAAGGGTAATGTTTATGTGTATGTTTATGTATGTGTGTTTATGCGTATGTGTATGGAATTAGGAAGTAGGGAAGGATTAGTAGTGAGAATCAATGGCGAGTATCTCAACAGCCTTCGGTTTGCATATGACAGTGTCCTGTTCAGCGACAGCGGGGATGAATTACAACAATTTATTGAAGACCTTAACCGAGAAACTGTAAGAGTCGGCTTTAAGAGTAAAAACTGAAGGACGCTTAAGCTTCGCCTTTAATAGTAGAACGCGATAGCGTTATGGGGACCCGTTCGCATCGCAACGCGCGGCTGTAGGTATGGTAGAAATACCGGAAAAGGGGTTTGTGTACGAGTTTCCTTGCAGCAGAATTAGGTTTTCTCGTACAATTAAACAATTCGATGCCGATTGGTAAAAAAATTTGACGGCGAATCCGACGCCGAATTGTAAAGTCGTAATTTACCATTTTCGTGACGGATTTCACTGTGAGAAATTCAATTTTTGTTCACCAAAACCTTGCACAAAGTGGAGGGCCTGCGCGGTCGGGGTGGCTGGGGATGATTTTCTCCGCCACCCGCATCGCACGCCGACGCCGGTTGCCGACGCCGTATTTTCTGCGACACGCCGCCCTTAACACTATCGGGTTAACATGCAGCAGACAAAGATAATGACCAATAGCCTGGCAAGGGAACAAGAATTCAGGATCGCCAGGCAGCCTCTATAGACTAGGTAGTAAAGGAGTACGTTTATGCAGGTCAATTATTCACAGGGGACCTGAATCATAAGAAGGAAATGTACAGAAGAATAAAATTGGATTGGCGGGGATACGGCAGACATTGCCAAATCCTGACTGGGAACTTACCACTGTCGTTGAAAATAAAAGTGTACGATCATTGCACTCTACCGGCGCTAGCACATGGGGCAGAAACTGGGAGGTTAGCGAAGAAGCTCGAGAACAAGGACCCCGCAAAGAGCGATGGAATAAAAATTATTAGGCGTAACGTTGAGAGACGGGAAGAGAGCAGGAAGGAAGGAGAATAAGAGGTGAAAGGCAGAGAGGTTAACCAGGTGAAGTGTCCGGTTGGCTACTCTGCACGGGGGGATGGGGTAAGGGCAGAAAAGATTAGAAAACAAGAGAAGATTAAAAAAAGAACAAAAAAAAACAAAAAAAGAGGCATCTGTCCGCACAGTTCTATAGTTTTTCATGAAGTCCTGTTTCTTTTAAAAAGCGAACTAGCGCTTTTAAAGCAGTTCGTTCCGACGTCGGCTGGGACCAGGGACCAAGAATTCTGGCTTCCGTAAGGGGACGGCTGTCTATCTTGTCGAGCATAGTGTGGATCAAAGAGCAAACGGGAATAGCCGATATTCTAGTTGAAATTAAGAGGGGGAAAATGGAGCTGGGCGGGCCATGTAATGCGTAATGTAGATAACCGGTGGACCATTATAGTTACAGAATGGGTGCCGAGGACGGCCGAAAGCTAGGTGAGGTGATGAAATTAGGAAATTTGCAGGTGCAAGTTGGAATCAGATAGCGCAAGACAGGGGTAATTGGATATCGCAGGGAGATACCTTCGTCCTGCAGGGGACATAAAAATAGGCTTATGATGATTACGATGGTGGAATTGAAGACAAAGTATATAATTATATAGACTCACATGGTCTTGTATTTCACATTCCACATTCTATACATGTACAGTCATCTCTTTCCCTCTTCTGTGTGTCATGCACATTATCCTCTTGTTTCCTCTTATATGTTTTTGGTCCCACTATACTGAGTTGCGAGTCTATACGGGTGCAAAAGTATGACACGTATTTTAGTGTTTTCATGTTGTGGATACCGCGTACGGGTACGTGATCAGTGACTCCTCTTCGTCTTGTGGTAGCCACGTAATCGTCCGCAGAAGGTGTTATACTGACGCGTAGACTATTTTACGCCGATACGGTTACTGTTTGGACGCACAATGAGTCATTAACGCGCCACACCTGCTGGCTGCTGTCAAGCGCGCACACAACTTCGCATTGTCCCTCTGTATTAAGAAAGGGTTCAATGCCAGCCCACGGTCGGCCCGGTATTTCAATATCTCTGAGATCGGGTCAGACTTTTTGACCTCGTATGAATAGACAGAATTTTCGGACCTACTCTTCCTATAATTTTATGCATTAAAATATATACACAGGAAAACAGGGTATTTATACGCAGAGTGCAGTCAGAGCGTGTCAGTGCGCAGTCGCGTTCGAATAGCGCAGCTCTGTGGGTGATAACGATACGGATGCTACACACACGAAAGCTCGCCGGCTTCAGTGATTCTTCTTGTCTCGCTTGTCAATCTCACCCACTGATCGCGACTTCTGGCAACAGCATAACATGCGCCTAAATTGTACGTGCACTTAATATCCCGATAGTCCGCTCGGGCTCATGTAGGCTGGGACCAGGGTCTCATAATTGTGTTTTCGGTAAGAGGGTGGTCGTCAAGCTTGTCGAGATTGGTGCAGAGCGGTGTGCTCTGTGCAATCAAACGAGCACAAATAAACAGAGCGCGCACAATCGTTTGTTTGCAGCCGAAAACTTCTCATTGTGGACTTCTGTTCATTGAGACGAAGGAGTAGATGTTTGTGAATGTTACACCAAGCAAAACACGACATGTGAGATATGAGGCTCAAGCACGTCACAAACGCACAGACATGGTTGAAATTTTGTTACAAATTTAATTAGGAATGCATATATTTATTTACAACTTAAGCACCTTTTCAGGAAGCATTGCAAACAAGTTTCGCAATAAATCCTTAGCTCCTTCGATAACGCTCTTTAAAGAAACAACGAGACACTCATAAACTTTGTAGTGTATAACTGGCTTGTGGAAGCTTGTACTAATATTCCAGAGCCCAAAATATAACAAAATAAAACCTAAAAAATGCATAGGCGGAAGGCGTTATACCTCAGAAAAAATTATCATGAGCCGCACGGAGTTCGTTTGCATAAATGATAAGCTATTGCTAGCATAGTGAGCGCGGTTCTTATCCACAAGCTTTCTAGCGCCCACGCGCAGCATTTTCGCGGCTTATTCTGAATTTACTTGCCGCTGTTTGCATGAACTATCAATTCAGCCTTATTTGACGAAATCACGCGATGCACATGACTGGACGACCTAGTGTCTGTGTTTTACGGCACTAAGGTTCACTAAGCTTCTTTGTTGCTTTTTTTACATTCTTCATCATATTCAGGGGAAGTTTGACTCATTGTAAATCGCGACGAGTTCTACAAAAAGCGAACCGTAGTAGGTTATCAGCATTACCTTGCCGCATTCTTCGCCTACTTCAATTTTGATGACTGCTCCTGTCGCCTGCCTAATTTACATATGCAAATGACGGCATAAATCGGAAGACCAAGCCGCCGCACACTCACTGATCCCCGCGTGTCACAGGAAAAATAATATCTAAATAACACATTTGAGAATCATACTCGCTAAAATGCCGTCTATGCCGTCTTCCGGCGTAGGCGCTGACATCAATTGACGATAATTATGTCAGTATTTTCGAGCTAGGGGTATGTGAATAGTCCTTTTTGTGACCGAATCGAATACGAATCGAGTAGTGCCTGTAGGTTCACTCTTTTTTTTTTTTCATGCCTCTATGTGAAAAGGAGTAGCCGGCGCCCATTAAAGGCGTCAACGTCTCCTAAATACCATATAATAAAAAAAGTGCCAGAAGATAATAGTATCGAATCGTTTACTTTTCGAATAGTTTTCGAACAATGAATTGCCCTCTTCACAATTAATATAAAATGATGTTCACATTACTATTCCCATTCAAGTTAGCAAGTTTCTGTCATTACATTGAAGGTTATCAAGCATTGCTAATTAAAAGCCCAGACTAAGCATTAGGAGCAAACAAGTGCCTACGGCACCTTGTATTTCCCGAGGGATCAGTTATAGCACGCAAAGAAAATTCACGTCTCCTTATGCAATCATTAGGAGAGACTGTTTTGATGAACACATCGTGAAACCCTTCAGTGCTATTGTAAGAGACGCTCGGGCCGGAGCAATTGCCGGCCTTGATCGCCAGGCTAAACCCGCCTGTTGCTACAATTCACCACCACGACCACCACAAGCAAGTTTCTTCGCAGAGCGCGAAGGATTGCAGTGCAGCCAGTAAAGTATGGCTACCAAAGTGACGTAGCCTGCTTCACTACGCAAGCTCTCATGATTTATATCTATACTATGCCCACAGGGGTGAAAGCTCACCACACTTTTGCTCCAATTCTATGTTTACTTCGGCTTAGTTAACTTTCAGGAATACTCGAAAAGTCTTCGAAAAATATTTGCATTTACAAGTAATCTCCACTCAATTCAAACACCGAATCGAATAGGACACTATTCGATTCGTTATTCGAATGTTTCGACTATTCGCACACCCCTAAAGATTACTTATATTAGGCTACATTATGATTTATTCAGCGCAAGCAAACAATAGTTTCTCTATACATGCCAATAATATTGTTTGTTTAAAGCGAAGCATTCCTTGACCGCCGCGGTGGCTTAGTGGCTATGTGTTACGCTGCTTAGCACAAGGTTGCGGGATCAAACCCTGACCGCACCGGCCGCATTTCGATGGGAAAGTAATGCAAGAACGTCCATGTCCCTTGTATTGGTCAAAATAATCCGGAATACCCCACATACGGCGTGCCTCATAACCAAATCGCAGTTTTGGCATGTAAGACCACGGAATTCAGAATTAAAATTCAATATTCAAGCATTGTTTGGCCCCTTCGTCGCACGTTTTCTGCTATGGCTTCTTTTTGCCGGCTGCTGACTTGCACGATTGGCCGGTACCGGACCTAGTGCAACAGTGTGCAAGCGCCGGGCGGGTGCTCGAAACACCAACACGTTGTCGTCATCATTCCGTCATCGTCAGTTTATCGCCTTCATGCTATTGTGATCATTTTAACAGCGAAGCTGTTGAAACTAAAGGTAGTCCGGTGGTGTACGCCCGAAACGTGGGCCGATCCTGGAGGTCGTGCAAAAAGGGTCCAAGCACAATGGCACATACCTCTGTGAACTAGCGAAGGTGTTTGAGCTCGAGGATCGTGCACGCTCGAGTCTCGAGTGCACGCCGAGTCTCGAGTGCACGCTCGAGTCTCGAGTGCACGCCGCAAGACCTCCGCCTAGCGATGACGTCACCATGCGTTGCCTAGCAACGCTTCGCCCCAGCTGCGCCGACAGCACCGAGTCTCGCCACAGCTGCGTGAGCCGTGACCTCATCGCGCGCGCCCCATACCTCTCTCTGCCTTAGGTTTGCCGAACTATGAGGTTACCGCTCCGTGCGGAAGGGTTGCCGCGGCTGCGCAGAGGCGGGGCTAAGCCCTGACGTCACTGCGCCGACCCGTTGGATATATAGCTCCACGGAGCCACCGCGGCGACACAAAAGCCCCGCCGTCTCCACGCCGAGCATATCGCCGCGAAGATGGGGCGGCCGGAGAAGAGGAAGCGCGGCGCGAAAGCCGCCGCGCCGCTACTCGAGAGCGAGTGAGCCGACTTCGGTCCGATCCCGAGTATCGCGCCGCCGAAGCTTCGGTTAAACGTCGGTAATTCGCAGAACATCCGTAGTTACGAGCCCGCGAAACCGAGCAAAGCGGTTGAGCGTCCAGATACATTATTGCCCGAGTGTTCGTTGCTCCTTGAGCCGTCCATGATTCCGGGGTGATCTTGCGCTAGACTTGGCCTAGTCTGGAGGCTTAACCTCACAAAACCTTGGCCGAACTGAGATAAAGCTCGGTGGCGTCGCCAGCTTGGCAGTTTGCCCAGTCTTCGCGGCACTAGTGTGAGGCTGCCCCTAATTTCAACAGCGAAGCTCTTTAAGCCGACCGTTATTCCGTGCAGAGCGAAAAGAAAATGAGGGCTGATCCTGGCGGTCGTGCAGAAAGGGTCCAAGCGCAATGGCACATAGCCCTGTCAACTAGCGAAGGTGTTTAAGCCTAGCCCTTATACGTAGCCAATACCTTGCGATAGCCAATCAATAGCTAATCTATAATCGATCAATTCTTCCACATGCGTAACATACGTCAAATTGTTTCCTGTATAGAAAGCACCTTACTAGTGAGAGTAAGAAGAAGAGAACGCTTCAAAGAGGACACCAAGATGGAATCGGCTCAACCGACAAAGGAGACCCCTCCGGGCGCTGGGAGGCGCTCACGTTTAAGGAGCGGTTCAAGATCAAGACGGCGCTCACGCTCAAGAAGTAGTTCAAGATCAAGGCAGCGTTCAACATCGAGGGGAAGAAACCGTTCGAGGTCTCGGGAGGCGCAGGTGCGCTTCGAGGAGCAGGAGCTGAAGATCAACAAGAAAATGGAGCCAGGGGCTACCTGGGCAGAGAAAGTCAAAGGTACTGTGAAAGCCACAGGTAACGGGGCAATAGCCTCGCAGATACAAAGCAATGATACCAGAGTAGAACAGCTCATCAGAGAGGTTATATCACTAAAGAAAGCAAATGAAGAACTTAAGAAGCAGATTCAGGAAATGAACAAAGGGTTAAGGGCAGAAAGCGGTAATGTGGCAGTAGCTAAGCCGGTTAGTAGAAGTAGCAGCCAGGAGGAAGAAGGCACACCGGCGCCAAAAAAGAGAGCTGTAGTCCCAGAAGTGGAATCGATGTGCTCGGTTCTGGAGGAGATTAAGAATGCGATTAAGGACCTAAAGGACACGGTAGACAGCGTTAACCTTAAGGTGGACAAAATATGGAAGTGGAAGTTAACAGCCGAGAAACGGCTTAAAAAATTAGAGGCCCAAGGAGATGATGAGGAATATATGCCCTCGGAAGCAGAAAGCGTTAGAACACTTCCAGTAGCTGTGGGTAGCACAGTCAAGAGAACAGTGACAGGGGGTAGCTAATCGGGGGGTAACGGCAATAATAATGGATAGCAGAAAGAGACTTAGTGTGTGGCAGTGGAATTGCAGAGGATTTCACCAAAAAAGAGCGTCATTAGCACAGATAGTCAAAATGGTTGAAAATAGGCCAAAATTAATAATGTTGCAGGAAACTCTAGCGGAGGAGATCGGGCTGTCTGGCTTTAACTCGATCTGCAAAGGCAAAGACCCGGGCAGGGTAATCGCCACCCTAATTGACAAAAAAATCCTTACATCGAGCATGATTTAAAATTAGGGGCGAACAAAATTGAATATATATTTATAGAAAGAGTCCTAAAAAGGCACAAAGGTAAAGCGCAAAGCTTGTTCTGCCTCAACATATATAGCAGTCCCAGAGAGATGAGACAGAGCTTCAAAGCAATTTTTAATAAGGCCATGGGGGTAGCCAAAAATGCGCCCCTCATAATAGGTGGGGACTTCAACGCCCCACACCAATCTTGGGGTTACCACTGGAGTACAAAGAAAGGGGAAGGAATCTGGCATCTTGCCACGGATTTAGGCCTCTCTCTTATCACAGACCCAGCCTTTCCTACTAGGTGTGGCACTTCCACGTGTAGGGACACTACCCCGGACTTAACCTTCACTTCTAACTTACCCAGGGCAGACTGGATCAACTCTGGGGCGGATCTGGGGATCGACCATTACATACTACACATAATGGTGGAAACTACGGGGGTGGAGGTAAAGCATTTCACTTATATAGACTGGGATCAATTTAGAAAAATCAGGAAGGACAGAGCGGAAAAAGAAGGAATGGGGCAAATCACACCACCAGAGTGGGTAGCTCAGCTTAGCGACGACTTGAATGCAGCAACTAAGGCTATAGAAACTGAGGAAGAGGTCACACAAATGGACAGTAGATTGGCGCATTTGATCGAAGCTAAGCAATCGATTTTACAAAGATGGAAATCACACCGCTTGAACAGAATACTTAGGAAGCGAATTGCTCAGCTCAATAGGGATATCGAGGAGCACGCCCGATATTTGCAGAAACAACAGTGGAATGAGGTGTGTAACTCTATAGATTGAAGGATAAAACGTGGAGGCAATTGGAATCTGCTCAGGCATCTGCTCAATGAAAAAGGCACTAAATCGAATAGACGTACGGCAGTGGCGAAGCTGGTACACCAGGAAAGTCAGACTGCAAGCGCAGAGAGCATAATGCAGCGATTGGCAGCTAAATACTTGCCTCTCAGGACAGCGGATCAGGAAGTAAGTTACCCCGATTACTTAGGGGCAGAATGCAACTTTATGGATCAGGAATTCAACGAAAGTGAGGTACGCACGGCATTGTATGATTTAAATAGTAGGTCAGCATCGGGCCCGGATGGCATCTCTAACAGATTGCTTAAGAATTTGGACGACGATTCCATAAAATATCTGACCACATACATTAATGAATTATGGAAGAATGGGGTTTATCCAGAAGAAAGGAGGACGGCCTGTACTATCTTAATACCAAAGCCGGGCAAACAAGTCAACTTGGATAAAATCAGGCCAATTTCGTTAACATCATGTCTAGGAAAGACAATGGAGCATGTCATAGTGAACAGGTTAACGAAATATGTGGAGGACAATGACATCCTAACGTATAATCTGATTGGTTTCAGACCAGGCTTGTCCACACAAGATGCCATGTTGTTAATCAAACATAAATTGCTTTTAGCCAGTCCAAAGCACACTAGAGCTCTCTTGGGGTTGGATGTCGAAAAAGCATTTCACAAAATTAAGCATAGAGCAATACTTGAGGTCATTTCTGAACTGGGATTAGGCCGAAAACTATATGAACTGGTTAAAGCCTTTCTTGGCCATCGCTCAGCACACCTTAGATTCGGGGACATTAAATCAAAGAAGATGGATCTCGGTGACAGAGGGACGCCACAAGGTTCGGTCTTGTCACCTATGCTTTTCAACCTGGCGATGTCAAAAGTGGCAAAGGGATTAAAAGGGATAGAGGGCATTACCTTAACCATTTATGCAGACGATGTGACAATATGGAACGCTGAAGGAAGTATGGGACAGGCGGAAAGCAGACTTCAGGAGAGCATTTATGAGGTAGAGTCCATTTTAGAAGACATGGGACTGAAATGCTCTGCAGAGAAGTCTGAACTCCTAGTACTCAGTAACAGGAAAAGGGGTAGAAAACCGAGGGGATATGTTCCCGAGGAAGAACCCAAGTTAGTACTAACCACGAAGGCAGGCAAAACTATTAAGCAAGTCGAATCCATTAGAGTCTTAGGGTTATTCCTGGAGGCAAACGGGGCAAACAGGAAAAACAATACAAAACATCGCAAACAAGACTGAGGAGGTAATAAGACTGCTAAGGAGAATCACTAACAGACACAGAGGGTTGGGAGAGGAGAGCGCCATGAGACTGGTCCACGCTTTCGCCTTGTGTCACTTCTCATATGTAGCAGGGATGCTTAGATGGACACAGACAGAACTAAAGAAGTTGAACAGATTAATTAAAAGGCTTGTCAAAACAACAGTGGGATTGCCGGTTAGCACACCAGAAGATAAATTAATGAAACTAGGGCTCCACGACACAATAGCCGAAATAATTGAAGCTCAGCAAATTGCCCACAGAGAGAGGCTTTCAGAAACAAGGTCAGGTAGAGCAATACTCGAAGAGCTAAGGTGGTACCCAAGCGAATCCGAAAATTCGGAAGACACAGTAGAACTAAAATATAGCATAAGAGAGATCATCAAGACGACTCCTTTTCCCAGAAATATGCACCCGGTGCACAACCTGGAAAGAAGAAAGGCAAGGGTCAAAGCTCTCCTGCAGGAGATAGAACAGGACAGAGAACATGCGGCTTTTGTAGATGCTGCATGGGTCAGAGGAAAGAAAGCCTTTACGGCAGTAGTAGTAGATGCAGATGGACTCACTCGGGATGCTATTACAATCATGAATAAAGAAGCGACAGTGGCAGAACAAGTAGCTATAGCATTGGCTTTAAGGAATAATAAGTGGACGCGAATTTACAGTGACTCTAAGATGGCTATTAGACATTTTACCAAAGGCTTCGAACCAAAAGAGCTGCCCAGCTGATTGGTGAGATGGACAGCCAAGGGATCGAAATCCGCTGGTTTCCTGCACACATGGGGTCTGTCGATCCATCTCGGAGGAACTTGAACGAGATGGCTAACGCAGCTGCACGAGGACTTACTATCCGTGCACTACGCGACCAGGACCCCAATAATATGCTGGAGGAGAACTGGGACCGATTACTTACATATAATGAAGTCACGAAGCATTACTACATGAAAAGAAGGGAATTCCCAGTGCCACATGCTAAGCTCAATAGAGCTCAAGCGGTGACTCTGAGATTGTTACAGACAAGAACGTATCCTAGTCCAAACTTTATTAACAAGCTATATCCAGAAACAGAGGTACCAATCAATTGCGAGAAGTGTAATGGCATCATTACTCTGGATCATATGCTTTGCCAGTGTCCTGTGGCTTTCACAGGCTGCGACAAGGAAAGAGACTGGTGGCGGCGAGTGCTGCACAGTGGAGTGCTTTTAGATCAAGTACAGGCCGTCCAGAAGGCCCACGACACGGCGGTAAGGTTAAACCTTACTGTCCCGACGTGGGAGCCGCCTGCGTCATCCTAAGGGTTGATCTTCAGGACCTGAATAAAGTTTATCATACCATACCATATAATCGATCAATAATCAATAAATTTTGTAAAATGCTGGGTATGACTTCATAGTGCTTAGCCTAGCCCAAATACGTTCCAATACCCTGCGATAGCCAATCGCTAGCCAATCAATAGCTAATCAATAATCAATCAATTATAAATACCTGAAAATGCTGGGGATGACTTCGTAGTGCTTAGCCTAGCCCAAGTACGTGGCCAATACCTTGCGATAGCCAATCAATAGCCAATCAATAGGTCATCAATAATCGAATAATGATCAATAAATTCTGGTAAATGCTGGGGAGGACTTGGTAGTGCAAGGTGCCGATCAGCTCCGCTGTTTCTGTAGCCTTACGCCACTAGTGCAAGCTACATAATTTTTCTTCGTCATCTTTCCGCCACCTGCACGCTGTCATCACCACTGGGTCATACAGCCGCGGAGAGGTCTTCATATCGAGCACTCTACCGAGATAAAAGAGCGCCGGCGACGCCTCGCGCATCGTGAGGCAGCGCGTGGTTCTCATGCACGCGCACACGAGACAGCGTCCGAGCCCCTCGCCCAATCAGAAGTCACGGCGTCCCTTCTGATCACAGGGGCGCGAGAGAGGTGGGCTCTTTGAGAAGACGTGTTCGTTGGTCAAAAAAAGGCACCAGTTGTCCGTACTTGCAAATTATGCAAAAGCTTTTAGTTTCCAGACATTCAAGTTCACCCACAATAAACCAGTTTGTTTACTATCCTTCGGTGAACAGTGCTACATATCTCGTGGAGGTGCTGGGTGTGTATGGAAGTCCTCAGTGCGCAGGCGAGCAGAGTCCCGACTCTCAGCGATTGGAACCTTGCGAACTGACTCCCGTACATAAGCGCACGAGCCGCAGCCTCCAAGGAGACCTGCCGGAGTTCGGACCGCTTCTAGTGCTCCGGCAGCGCAGGTAACGGTTACCACCGACGGCACAACCATGAGGAGCCCGGTGGCATCTGTCCCCATCATCACGCCGCCAACATTGAGTCGTCGTCGTTATAATGGCCGCCACGTTGTCATGCGCGTTCCAAAGTCGTCATTCTATCGCAGCGAATCACATACCGTAATCTCTGTATCGTCTTGTTTTATTGCGATAGCAAGCATATGGACACTCCAGCCGCATTTTTGCCATCGCCGTCGCCGTGAGGTCCCGTATAAAGTTTAAGGGCGATCAAATCGCCTCCGCGCGCCGTATACTGTGTACGAGTGAAAGCGTGCGGGAGTGAGCCGGTGATCGCGGCTCAATCTCGCGCATGCAAGGGGAGAAAGCTGGAAGGAAGCGCGCCGTGTTACGGCACGAGCAACGATCCGGGAGGAGGGTGGGACATTCTACTCCGGGTAAAGTCCCTTTAACTCCGGGCAGTCGTGCGCGCCGCCTGGCCGCAAGGTACCGGGGAGAGGGTAGGGATAGGGGGCCGCGTTGTGCTCCGGCGGCGGCGTCCGCTCGCTGGGGCCGCTGTATCTTGAAAGCCATCTGCGTCGGCTCATATAGTCCGCCGCGCGCTGTGTTTTCGCGGCTTATATCCCGTTGATGCGAGACGCTGCGCGAAGGTCAATGCGCTCGCTGCTGCTGCCGTGTTTGATCACTCCAGGGTTTTGACAGCGAGTTTCATTGGTCATCGAGTGAAATGTATACACGTTTGCTTGAGCCAATAGGTGCGCGTGCCGCGTGTCACGTGCGCAAATAGGTGCGCGCGTGAGACGATGTTGTTCATTTAGTTAGTATGCCTATTATTTCAAGGTTATACGGCCGATAAAAATACTATCCTCACTTCGTGTAGCTGTCCACTAATTTGCTATCGCAATGGATGCTTCGCCTTTCCGGCGAAAGTGCGGCTTTTTATTTTTTTTTTTTGTCTTCACGCCGTCGTCCTCATACAGTAGTCATATTTGCAAAGTCATCACAGCGTCGTCGTGGTTTTGTCGCTGTGACTGCTGTGTCGTCATTTAGTCATATTTTTGTTTTAAAGACAATGATAATTAACTTAGTATTCGATAAAAAGAGTCTATGTACCATGAAAAGTCTGTCCATCACGCACCTTAATCTATCGAGCAGGTGTGCAGGTAATATGACTCAATGAATTCTAGTGTGTTACGTGCAAAAACCACGATTTGATTATGAGGCACGCCGTAGTAGGGGACTGTGATATAATTTTGACCACCAGGGGATCTTTAACAGGCCCTCAATAGCATGGGACACAGGCGTTCTTGCATTTTGCCCCCATCGAAATGGGGCCACCGAGGCCGGGATTTCATCCCGCAACCTCGGGCTTAGCAGCGCAACACCATAGTCGCTAAGCCACTGCGGCGGGTGCAAGCAATATCATTGACGTGAACAATCTCGCCCGTTGATAATTAAGCTTCTAGGGACCAAATTTTCCGTAGTGAAATCATGCAATAAGTACCACGAAAATGGGCAGCGATTCCGGACTGAATTGTTAAAGGCGACAAGGCCAACAACAAAAATTTAGAAACGACTCTAATCTTGACTTAGGTGCCTGCTAGTGGCACTCGTACCTCGGCGTTGGTGTACCCTGGTGTATTGTTTGGGTTAACTTTGTGTTTTCTTTGTGTTAACTTTGTGCTAATAAAGCGAAGACACCCAGAATGCTGGTGAATTCTTGATGTAAACGATGTCAACTACACTACACTGCGCTACACTAGGCCCAGCGTCCTCGTCGTCTACTTCCATGGCGACCCGAACGGGCGGGAAACCGAACTCGGAGGAGCGAGCGAGGGAGCGACGGAGGGCCCGACGCGTAGCGCCCTCGTGGACGGCGCACGAAGCGCACCTTACGCGCCCCTCCGCTGCTGTCGTGAGAGCATGTAACTAGCGCCGGCACGCGGCTGGCACGCGCGACCGAGCGACGGAGCAGGTACGTACCGGGAGAGGAGGAGCGAGAGAGGAGGGAGTGACTTCACCGCTCCGCTGTGTTAAGCAGGCGTTCACTCTGTGTCATGTGGTGTGTAGCACTAATTAGCTTGTTTATTTTAATTAGTAATGAGCAGGTAATCCTGGAATAAGTGTAACGTCACTGATGACATCACTTCTGGTCTTGGAGTTTCACGGGAACCTGCACTGATGCGGTTGGTATCTAAAGTGTACGATTGTGCGCTTTGGTGTGCGGCAATTAGATTTTCCCCAATTGTTTCTAATATGCATGACGTTTAATTTGATTTTTACTGTAGTAAACATGTGCTCTGATGTCATATCTATCATCAGCCATAAGTAGAGCCATCGACATCTACCTGTTTTATTTTTCTATGATTTATTTTTCATTTCGTCCCACCTCTGTGACAAACCGGAAGTCGGTCCCTAACCGGAAGTTGTTGCGCAAGATACAAAGAGTGTCACTCAGTGCTCGGGCCACTAATAGCAACAACGTCTTCTACGAGACGGCAGGGTATCAAGCACGGAAATCAAAGCCAACTGCCGATTTCTTAATACAAATGCATTTAGAACGCAGAAATTTTTTTATTAGACAATTACTGGAATGATTTGTACGGACGTTTGTCGCACTTGAGAGGCATAGTTAAGCTCCACGGACTGCAGGAAGCCATGTTTTATTTTTGTATTTCAATTTGTTTTACTTTCCGTCAACCGGTGTTAGAAAATAATATCATTAAGTTTACAAATCCGTAAGTGTGAACCAAAATTAGAAGTCGCAGTTCTCTAAACTACACTTGTCAGGGCTTCGAAACTGGACGAACGTGATACATCTGTTTAGAGCTTAGTTGAAATTCTAACAATTTTTTACAAGCATTCTGCAAAATTCCTACTCACCAATTAGCGGTATACTTCAGAGTGGTGTTCCCTAATACATCAATTTTGTCCGCTTTACATGTCTTAATAGGCTCAGCCTACACACCAAAGGAAATAACACCCTCAAACGGATGTCGAAACACCCATACTGAACTCTCACTTTTACTGAAAATTTTAGAAATGGGTGTACTCGCTATTAGAACACCCTTAGTACACCTTTTCAGTCATTTGAGGGTGCTACATACATATGGGTCTACATAATTATGGGTCCTCAGGCAATTTAATAGTTAAAGCAACTAAAAAGCCGTACGGGTTAATTGCTCCGCGCTTTGTGCCAGGTAATATAGTTCCAACTGCTCATATATGGTCACAATAGGCTATAGATGTCATACTGCTACTTCATGCATATGGTGGTTTCGGTGTTCAAGTTGAGAGACCGAACTGTTTCTGTTTTTTTTTTTTTTTCTATTCTGTCTCCTTTTTTTTCCCACTGACTTCGTTTAAATTGCTTACTCAGGGTGCTGGTGTATAACCAGCTTTCAAGGGCCGGGGAATCATAGCTCGTCAGCCAATCGTAGTTCTTCAGGCGCATGTTCTTTCTGGAGTAGCATCGGCGCTGGCACTATATTATGAGCAGCAGGTTTTGCCCTGTGTCATGCAGTGTCAGTCACCTCCAACGCGGCAGCCGCATTTCAATGGGGGTGGAATGCAAAATGCCCGTGTACCGTGCATTCGCTGCACGTTAAAAAAACTCCAGGGGGTCAACATTATTCCGCAGTACCCTTCTAGGGCGCGCCTAATAAACATATCGTGGTTTTGGCACGTAAAACTACCCAATTGTATTCGCAGTATCAGCCAGAATAAACTTTTGCAAGCATGCGGAGTAACCTACTTTCAATAAGAACACAGCATTTATTGCGGAGATTATGCGCCCCTGTCGCAAATTGGGGGACACGACTATTCTCCCCTCTTTTCTCCTTCCGGCCTTTCAGATCTAGCTTCGTCCAAATTGTGTCACCTTGGTGCTTGTTAAAAGGGAAGGGGGGGGGGGGGGGGGGACTGCTACTTTAGTGCCTTCAACGTGCTGACAGTGTCTATCCTTTGAAAAAAAATGAAATAAACTAGACCTAGCAAACAGTGAATCAAAGAAGTTACTTGCAACAAGAAAAGACAACAAGAATACAATGAAGATTTCAATAGAAATTTTGTTGATTCGGAATGCTTCAATACGTAATTTATTGCGCTGGTTGTAATTAACCCAAGTATTTAGAAGTGTGACTTGAAATAGATTATAATGGTAAGCATATTTCTGCCAATTATGAATGTGCTGTAACGTAGAATTTCCTCTACGTTACATACAGCGTAAAATGGCCATGTAACGCTTTCTAGCACGTGTTAAAGTAATTTTAACAAAAGCGGTATTTTATGCACGCACACATAAATTTACCACAATGTTCCCACTATTTTCGGAACTTTGACCTACAGGTGGCATTTGCGGTTGCCGAAGCGGGCAGATAAATTTTGCGCCGCTGGTATAACCGACTCATAACGCTCGCAGCACATTCATACATAATTTATTGCAAAGGGAGCAATGAAACCAGACATCTTGAACTTTATCTATACATTACCCATAGCGTATCCCTTATTTACGCCAAATATAAACAAGGCGACTTGTTTAGCTCACCGAGGGCACCTGGGAACTCTACTTAGAAGCTAGTAGAATGCATGAAGATATGGAAACAAAGAGGGTTTAGTAAACATTTTTAATGCGTCTAAATAATCAGCCAGGAAAGCCAATTTTTCGCCACTCATTACGCTGACATTGCACTGTTTTAACTGAATTTAAGCTTGTTGTACTTCCCAGTGTTTTTCGGGCTCTGGGAAACATTGCGAATAACGGCGGCATCCCACCGAGAAGCGCTTGTCTATCAGCTTTTAGTCGCATTAACAGCTTCGTTGTAAAATAACCTCAGTCATGCTAGCGAGAAATCCAGAGTAATGCGTTCTGTCTCCGCAGGACGAGACGAAAGTTAATGGAAAACTGGCAGTCCTTTCAGGTAGGGTTGATACCATTTATGTTGGAAAGGAACGGTAGGCGGGGCGTATATAGAAAATACACCTGTCTTCATCACCATACCCACGCTTCCCCTATATGCATTTCAATAGAATAAGGCATACATTTCTTTTTCTAAAGCCAGAAGTGATGGATTGGATAGACTGTTAGCTGTAAACTTAATAAACTCTTCACAGTCAAGTATCCCTTTCCTGTGCCGCTAAGTCAGTCATACTGCCGAGCATTCCTTAGCGGGAAACATCCACCATGGTGCTGCTACCGCTTCTGGATAAATTGGTGTAAAAAAGCATAACGGTGGAGTGCCGTAGATAACCGGAGACAAGTAAAAATGAGAAGGTACAGCCCGGATAAAAAGAACGAGAAAAAAAAAAAACAGGACAGTGACGTCGGCGTTTATCAAAACCTTGCCAGCGCTGCCACAAAAATAAAAGGCATGGACATGACTACGCCTCGACTCTTCTTTCATTAGAAGTGAACACATTCCTCATAGATTTGATTTTTAACGTTGGTGGTTCAGGAAAGCCACTTTGGAGAGTAGGATTGCCGTTAAAAAGCCTTTCAATGTTCCATTTCAGTGTACCGAGTGCGTTTCGTAAAAGCGGAGTGGTTGGAGCCCTCCTTAATTTTATTCTCTCACTCCCATCTTGCGGCACCAGATCTACCGGTGCTAACATATGGGGCAGAGACTTCGAGTTTAACAAAGAAGTTCTAGAAAAAGTTAAGGACCGCACAAAGAGCGATGGAACGAAAAATGTTAGGCCTAACGTTAACAGGAAGAGACAGGAAGAGAGTGGTGTGGATCGCAGAGCAAACAGGGATAGCCGATATTCTAGTTGACATTAAGAGGAAAAAATGGAGCTGGGCAGGCCATGTAATGCGTAGGATGGATGACCGGGGGACCATTAGGGTCCGGTAGCATGCCACGATCGATCTCAGTACAATAAGGTTATTTTTCATGGGCGCTATAACGTAAAATGATTCCAAACTGTATTGATTTTAATTTCTGCAATCAGCCTCCACGACTGATCAAAACATTTTCGGGGCACTCCCAACTTCGCCTGTCAGTCACGCAACGTCACGAAAACCGCGATAGCTACCCATCTTATATAACGTGCACACACTGATGATGCATGATTAAACCGCAGAAAAGAAATATAATCATTCCTGATTGGACGCATTTTCACTATTAGCCCTCTGCTATTGGTCCAAAGGTTTCTGGCTACGCCCACTTCGCCTGTCTGTCACACGACGTCACAAAACCGCGAAAACTCACCACGTCAAAGTGACGTGTACGCGAAAAAAAATGCATTATGATGCCGAACAAAACTGAAAATTTTTTCTGAATAGCCACAGACTGCCTCGTTCCGAAAGGAATAGAAGATGGCTGCCCGCCGATCGCTCAGGCCCTCGCTACTCGCACCTGCCAGTCAGCATGTATTTATTTGCGCATGATAAACCTTTTTGCGTGGCAATAAAACGGTATGGAGCCCTTTCGGCACGTGTAAGACATCGCTCTCCCAACTCTTCCTTGCTGAGGATCCGTTTTAGCGGCATTCTTATCCTTCCGTTACACGCCGCCGCGATTTTCGACCAGCCACCACAAGCTAAGTAAGGCGAAGCGGACCTATCGGAGTAGCCGGCACCACCCTTATCATGCGGTTATCCATTTTCACCGTGCTGGCTCGACCCCATCGACATCCTCTCCACTAGAGCGTGCTCCTCGCCTCTTGTCAGCCAATCAAATAAGAAAAACCGCTGAGCCTAGACAATGTTATTGGTTTTGAAAGCGAACAAAGGTGACCTCCTATAAACTAGGAGAGTTTGTGATTAGGTTGTTCAGACAACGCTGCGGGTCACCGCCGGATGCTTTCGTCGGTGGTTACGTAAATTTGACGTCAGAAGTTTGGAATAAAAACAGTTCGGGAATCATTTTACGTTATATCGCCCCATGTCTTGCACACTTCACGCGGCCGCAGGGAAAGATCTAGCGCCTACGTGTTTACGTAAGCCTGACATAAAGCATGTACGAGCAGCATTTCATCCTGACAACGGGCTTACTAATCAACATAACCAATTAGTTGGCTACCTTGGCAGTGGGATACCTTCTCAGTGGGATACCTTCTCAGTGGGCACGAAATAGAACAATTACATTTTATATCGCGTTTGCTACCAGTTACAGGCGCTTTATTACTTTCTCGCTCACAGGCAATAGAAAACACACAATACCTTGCGTATCCATGTATGACATCACTTATGGGGGCACCAGCCCTTTTAGAATGGTTGAACATGCTTCTCGTATGGCTGGGTGTGAGTATCGTACAGTTATAGCAGTTCAAGCAGCCACAAATCGCCCGGAAGAAAGATAAAAATCAAGTGAGGCATTGACGCCTTAACAGTCCTGTTTCGGTGGATGCTAGTCATATGCTGCTTTCTTTTTTCGCCGTCACGAGTGCTCGAATGAGGCTTATTTGTGCGTATGAAAAACACAGGACACGAAAATCATCGAGTTCCGTGCAGTCTTGTTTATTCGCCTTAACGGAGTAATCGCCTGCGGCAGTTACGAAATCGACTTCGCAACCCGAACGCTTCCTGCTTACCTTTCTTTCGCATCCAAACCGCAGTTTTGGGTACAGGTTTACTTCCGTGGACCTTGCGTTAAGAAATTTAACCTAGCACACCTAAAATACTCACGCCGAAAGGCAATAGATGCAGCTGTTATGCTTTTATCACAGGCCAGCAGAGCGGAAAGGAAAGACGCACACTATCGTGCAGTTCATGACAGCAAAACGAATACGCAACCGACCTAGCTTGTCGGACACGAAGTCTTTTCTATTTAAAGCGTCTACCGTTATAGTGTGTTTTTTGAGGCGTCGCAGGAACCTTGTGGCCAAAGCAAATGCGCTCCACAAACTTCTTGCTGTCTCTGAGAACGTCGGTCGCATTGCTCTGGCATGAGTAGCTCCCTCGGTCTCCGGTTGTTGGTGACGAGGACATAGTTCCGCTCGGATAGATATTCTTTGTAAATACCGCTAAGAGGATGCGGTAAGAACACGCCTAACGCAAACACAGCAACGGTTGGGGCAAAAATACGCCTAAAACATAACAATGTGCAAACACGCACCGCAAGTGCAGTCTGTATCTCACGTCTTCCGCAGTCCTCACCAGAAGGCAGCACCTGGTATCGAGAGTAGCGGCACGGCTGACACTCGCGCTACGAGCCTATAAAAAATGTGGTCTCTACGTTCAAGATAAAAATTATTGAGCAATAGTGTGCGTTATAGGTGGCGCATATGAACAGGAAGACTTTCTCTTACCGTTTAGAAAACTAGGCCCAAATTCACAAAACCTTCTTACGCTAGGATAGTTCGTAAGCGAAAATTCCAGCCAATCCTGATGCTCGACATATTAGCAAAGGCGACCGACCAATGCCAAGGAGCACTTACGAACGAAGAGCTTTGTGAATTCGGTGCCGGTTCTTCCTCAATATGGCTCACGCCACTGCGGACATCTTGATTGATTCTTACGATCTTATTTTCTTGCATAAATGTGGACGTGGCTGAGAGGCTACGGTGTTATATTGGTGCTCACGAGGCCTGAGGATTTAATTCCGGACTGCCATGGCTGGTTCTCGACGGCGGTGGTATGAAAAACAGAGAGCAGCTTAACAAAGTATAATTACTAAAATTACTCCAGAGCTCCACAATAACGCTTCTCACCTAGCCCAGTGCATTGTTATCAACTGTGAACCCAATCATGTATATTTTAAATCTATGCACATGTCAAATATTTCGGTGCTTTAGTGAAAATTGTGAACTAGCCGAGATGACATGGTCACTTTAAGGGACCCCTCTTAAGACACAATGCAAGATGACTTGCCAGACGGCGGAATGAACCCCACTCCCCCCGCTCCCTCAAAGTGGTTCGGACTAATCGCAGTAGTGTAACAACCATAACTGAAATTCTTCGTAATTCGGGTTTTGTCGGGGTACACTTTACAGATAGTGACAACTGCCTTGTACATATCTATAACCAAAATTCAGTTCATTGTAAGAAACATGAGCTGTTATGCTGAATCTGGTCGCGGCGATCGACTTTTGTTCCGGGTGATCTCCATGTCAACGCATTCCGCCTCAATAATTATGGGCAGAAATCAATCTACCCCGTGTCATGCAATTTTCCGTACGTGCCTCTGGTATTTCAAGATAGCGAGAGAGAGAGAGAGAGAGAGAGAGATATGCTGTCTTTAATGATTTAATGAAAATCTGGAGATGTTAACCTGGCGGATCACTTCATATGCTACTGCAGCTGCAAAGTGATAAATACAGTATACACAGTGATCACATAAACACAAAAACAGCACATACACTTACAGATTGCATTCTAGGACTATATAGGAAGATTATTTTTCAGGAACCTTAAACGTCTGCGAAATGTACACACGAACCATTTTATTGATGCTAGGAAAAGAGCACAATACACACATGCACAATAAAACATAGTCACAATGTTTATTTCAGACCTGTATGGACATCAGAAAAATCAACAGCGCTTTCGTGGCACGTAATCGCGCATGTGGTGCCCTTCTACGCGCCAAGGATGTGCCACTACTCCAAGCTCGAGTCGTGCTGTAAGTGTAGCGGTCTCTTCAAAGATTTCCTTTCTGGCAACTAGCGGTGACAGTCACGCAGAACATGCTTGAGGTCCTCAGGAGTGTTACACATTTAAAATTGGTCAGTATTGTAACTTAAATATGCTGCGATGCCTCAATATAGGCAAGCTCTTGAATACCTGCACCGCCTAAGACATAACTTGCCCTAAACGAACTATTTTAGGTGCGAAAATTTCATATTTCGAGTCCGCGCTACAGCCGTGATCACCCGATTCAAGTAACGGAACGTTCTTTTTTTTCTCACTTCTTTGAGTTTTTACTGCCTGTAAGTCCAGAACAGCTTTCCCTCATTCGTCGTCTGTTAAAAATACATCGATCAGAGTAGAGCCCTTATGCTATGGTGCGGTAGAACCAAACAAAACATGAAATGAAGTAAAGTTAGGCCTTTACCCGGGCCGATAGTCATTAAGGTATTGAGAAATGAAGATAGACACGGGATAGATACTTGGTTTTCGAGAGCACGTTCTAAACGAGAGCCCCTTCCAAGGACGATGATTTCGAGCGGTCGCAGCGTGGTCTAAGTGTGTCCCTGAGTATTGATCGGGCAAAACTCGGTCGTGTTCGCCAAGTTGATGGAAGAAAAGGGTTGGAAAGGGCTGGGCGGTGCTCTCAAGTGTGTGTCATCCCATCAGCGTGACATTTACGTGATGGGCAGTCCTTCCAAGAACATGGATGGAGGTTCTGACAAAACCACATTGGTGCGCGGTTATGTTTTATTGATTATTAGTGAAATTACTGTCGTACCGCGTTCAAGAAAAAAATATATTTTGCATGGTGGTACTGTATACACGTAGTAAATTAACTCGGTCGTTGGCACCTTCGGCGAACTCGAACAAAATTTGCCCTATGGTGAAGACGCGATGGCACTGCGGTTAAAATACAACAAGAGCTTGACAAATATTTTCCAAGCATTCGTCGACAAAGGCGTGATATTACCAATACACACAGACTGTGAGAAGCTTCGTTTGCATGCAATCGATGATGTAGAGTCGAGCCACAATTCGCCATAGCCAAGACCAACCCGAGTGCGAACACGAGGTTATTGTGTAGGGTGTCGACTAAGGCTTACCAGCCACTCGAAGCCTAGCTCATCCGATAGTCTGACGAACTATAGAATTCTCACAAAACCGACGCTCCGATTTCGACCCAAAACGCGCACTCGCCCTTTCTTTATCGAGTTCAGATAACGCAACCACACATATCATAACGGCGACCTAAGACATGATCAATAGAAAAGAACGCGGGCTGGCCGAAGTAGTGCTTACAATTGTTCATGGGTGGTTTACATGTTTTGCCAATGGAAGAACATTTCTCATCCAATTGTCGTTGTCGCATTTCATTATCATTCCGTCTCTCGTCGCCTATTTATTCGTCGTTTTCTTATTCATATTACATCTTTGCTAAAATCTAACGACGATGTAATGAAGTATGCAGGTTGCATGAATACATTTTCGGCTTCCCACTGTGCACTGCTTAGATAAGACGGCAGCAAGTAACATTATGCGGCTAACGGCCGCAACGCTCCGGACAATCACTGATTGCACCTAGACGGCCTGGGGCGGAGCATGCTACTGACAACAATTATTTCGCACCGTCGCTCAGTATAGTTATGACATCCTGCACAACGTTGTGGGTTTGATTTCTACAACATGAGCCACTGGACATGTGCCTTAAATGACAACTTCGGCACTGCGTAAGTAAAACAGGTATATACGGCCCTTTTAGATAAATCTTCAAGATGGATGTGCAAAAGCACATGCATTCTCGGGACTATTGTACATCCAATTTAAACCAACGATTGGTGAATGTGTTTTAACGCATCCACCAAACGTGACTTTACATGTATTAAAACCGATAAAGCCCCATATGCAACAGGTATCTGGACGTCAAGCGTGGCGGCATGACGGACAGCCATTGCAACGAAATTGCAGGGAGGATGCTAAGGATAGCGGGAGTTGCTGCGGGTATTCAACTGGGGAGCGGTGATTACGGCATATACTGTGTCGTGGTATCGTACGGCATTGTAGTTGGCAGACGACTAAGTAACGACGATGGCGTGAGGGCCATGGAATGACAACGATGGTAGGCATTCTTTAAGTGTCCACCTAGTGGGCATATTATTTAAGCTGCTGCCGAAATGCTAATTAGCTATGCCGGAGTACCGATGAGACGCAAAAAGGCGCCACCATTCAGCTTCATCGTCACTAGTACAGCTCCAGCCAACCAGCGTCGGGTGAACTGGACAGTCCACTAGGTGGACTCTTACAGAATACCACCCCTGGAGTGACGCCTATGTTATGATGACGATGGCGTTGCGACAACGTGAAGTGGTTGCCGAAAGATGCCGAAGGTATGACGACGTTGAAATGACATCGACGGTGTGACAAAAGTCGGACTGCTTGCGAATGATCGCTAAGCAGGAACAGCGTTCTTTCGAAGCACAAAGAAAAGCTTCACTTAGAGTGATTAACACAGCGCGTGGAAGTGCCGGAATTAATTAATTATTATTATTATTATAATTATTATTATTATTATTATTAATTATTACTGGTAGCTTTAGATGTAAAGTTGCATTTTGATCACGACACAAATACAACTATGACTAATAGTTGATTAAAAGTAATAGTATGACTAAAAGAGTCATACAAGGCAGGAGCGAATAATTTTGGTTAATAACTGTAGGTAACATTAAGCACCTGTCCAAGAGAGCAGACACACGAACAATGAGGGGCATACACATTGAAGTAAATTATGTTAAGGACATTATAATTTAAACAAATCAGAGAGAACTAGGGTCAAACACTGTGTTGGCACCTTCAAATAAAACATGTAAAGAACGTCCCAAACGTAATAAAATGAGCGCCAGCTAGGGTATAAATACTTCCATGTAAACATGTAAAGAACATTATTATATCGAAAAAATTAGCATTATAAGTCATTCTAGTACATGCAGTAGTATAATTTATATATACACCAATATATAAAATCCACTATTCTTGTCCAGGCACTTCGAAAATTTAATTTGTTAGGTTAGAAACAAAAAAAAAGATATCAATTGAACTACTCCAAATGTAAAGGGGGTTTATTCAGGTCGGAGAGCAGCAGCGACAAACTGCAGCACCTGCAGGTAAGGCGTATCCAGAGAGCGAACTGTGTACGAGCCACACGATGGCAACGGGGCTGTTCAGGGTGCCGATCTTCTTCCTCGCAATCACCCCCGGTATGGACGAGTAGCCATCCTGGTGACCTAGGGAGAGTTCAGCGGATCGTAGTACGGCCTTGAGCCGGTCAATGTGCACAGTCTTTCGCCCGCGTCGACGCATATCGGAAGATGGCGACCCGGGTTGTACCACGTAATTAACTGGCGATGTTTTCGCAACCACGCGGTAGGGTACATGGTACTTTGGAATGAGCTTGAACGAAAGGCCAGGAGCATCAACAGACGGGACCCAAAGCCACTCGAGGTAGTCGATGGCGAAAGGGTGAAGAGGTGGTTTGTGGTCATGACGCTGTTTTTGGTGACACTGTTGAGCAGACGTCAAAGAACGGGCCAGTTAGCCTTTCTCGGTGTGCTGAGCGACCGTATATAGCAACAGGTGAGAAGTCGGCAGCGTCCGGTCGGCACGGGAGGATCGTATCAATAGTGCTGGAGGGCTGGCGGCCGTAAATCAGAAAGAATGGTGAGAACCCGGTACTGGGTTAGGAGGCGGTGGTTGTATGCGTATGTGACGATGGGAAGTACAAGATCCCAGTTGGAGTGGTCTGACGCAACATACATTGATAGCATGTCACCAAATGTTCTGTTGAATCGTTTTGTTAAGCCATTGGTATGTGATGACGAGTGGTAGTGGTGCGGTGAATAATCTGGCATTCAGATAGGAGTAATTGCAGCACGTCCGAGTGGAACACGAGACCACGATCGCTCAGCAGTTTACGAGGTGCGCCATGGCGGAGAACAAAGTTGCGTAGAAGGATCGAGGCGACGTCTTCCGCTGATGCGGCAGGTGAGGTGGTGGTTTCAGCATACGGCGACGACGATTCATCGGTTGCCAGCACCAGTAGAAGGAAGAAGCCCGTATAAATCAATTCCGACACGGCCAAATGGCCGTGTCGCCAGCCAGGGAATTGGCTGGAGAGGTGCGGTGTAGAGATGCGAGACACATTTGCATCGTTAACTTGGCCGGCAATGCAGGAGCGTACGTATTTGCCGATGAAGGTGTACATCCCGCGCCAATAGTATTGCAGGCGAACCCGTGTGTAGGTCTTCGACAAACCGCCGTGACCAAACTGGGGGTCGGAGTAAAAAGCGGAACCTAAAACCTTGCAAAGGCGGCGGGGCACGACTGTGAGCCATGTGCGGCCATCATTGTGGTAGTTGCGACGGTATAAAAGTCCGTCGCGGATCGTTAAATGCTGGGCCTGTCGGTGTAACACTCGTGTTGCCGAAGTTACCAGAGGGCTTGATAAAACATCTAATATAAAGACAATCCTTGGGTCCTTTCGTTACTCCGAGGCCATGTCCAGGATGTCAAGTGGTGAGATATGACTGTAGGTAGAAGTACTGGCGTCTGAAGTAACTAGGAAGCGAGCGGGCATCGGCGTCAGAGTGTCTGCATTCAGAGCAATAGACGACATGGATGTCATATGCCTGGATTCTGAGGGCCCACCGAGCCAGGCGACCGGGCGGGTCCTTGAGGCTAGACAACCAGGAAAGAGCTTGATTATCCGTCTCGACGTCAAAGGGTCGAGCGTAGAGATATGGATGCCATTTTTTGAAGAGCCCACAAGATGGCCCGGCACTCTATTTATCTTACTGAGTAATTTGCCTCGGGTTTTGTGAGGGCACGACTGGCATAAGCGACATTCGGCATTAGTGATCTTACGTTGTGCGAGTATGGCACCAAGGCCTACACCACTGGCGTTAGTGTGAAGTTCTATAGGTGCGCTTGGTTCAAAATGATGCAAGAATGGCGCAGACGTAAGGATGGGAAAAGAGTCGTAAACGCATTATCAGAGGTTTCCGACCAAGTAGAAAGTTCATTGTCGCCGTGGAGAAGTTGGTTCAGGGGTGCGATCACAGTAGCGAAATTGCGAACGAATCGTCGAAAATAAGATTATAGTCAAATGAAGCTGCGTAGTGCTTTCAACTTAGTAGGCTTCGGGAATTCGGATACGGTGCGATATTTGCCAGAATCAGGAAGAATGCCTTTTTTGCAGACAACGTGGCCTAGTATAAGGAGTTTCCGAGCTGCAAATAGGCATTTTTTAAGTTAAGCCGGACACCAGCATTCCGGAGACAGGTCAAAACTTGATGTAAACGGCGAAGATGGGTCGAAAAATCTGAGGAAAAGACGGCAACGTCATCGAGGTAGCAGAAACAAGTATGCCACTTCAAGCCGTGCAGAATGCCGTCCATCATGCTTTCAAAGGTGGCGGGTGCGTTGCAGAAACTGGGCCGGAACTTTGTAGCGATGCCTTTAAAGTAATAATGCCTTCTCGCGCTTATCGCGCTTTGTCAGTGGTCAGAGCGACGGTCCGCTCGCGTTATCAACGGGATCAGCCGGCCGTGAGCGGTGGCTGATAAGACTATTCCAAAATAGGTCATAAGGCATCGCTACATAATCGCGGCCCTGAATGTCATTACAGTGAATTCGTACAAGACGTCTGCAGTTACAAACGTGGTTTTTGAACAGTCAGCGTCAGCCATGGGCACCTGCCAGTAACCAGAGCGGAAATCTAAGGAGGAAAAAAACTTCGTTCCTGGGAAACAGTAAAGGGCGTCATCTACACGTGGCTACGGGTATAGATCCTTTCGGGTAATCATGTTAAACCTACGATAATATACATAAAATCCTCTGGTGCCGTCTTCTCTTTTTAACTAAGACGACTGGTGATGCCCAGGGACTACTAGAAGGCTGGATGACACCGCGTTTGAGCATATCGTTCACCTGGTCATCGATAACGCGTCCTTCGCTCACCTATACTCGGTAGGGGCGCTGCCGAATGGCTGCATGGATCCCAGGATCGATAGTGTGTGAAACAGTCCTTGTGACGTTGCTTGGCAGTCAAAACAGGAAGAGAAGCCTTGGAGCAAGTGAAGAAGTTTGTCTCGCTGCGTCGTCGTAAGGTCACTGGGAATAGACGGCGTAAAAGAACGCGGCAGTGACTGAGGAGGCGATACCTCGAGAGCGGCAAGATAAGTGAAGTCGTCCACCATGTCAAAGATTCAAGGTTAAGCCAGTGGCTCTGCTCTCCCAAGGCTTTCACGTAGGCATAAAGTAATTGGTTCGGCCGATGGTTCTGACCCGCATATTAGAGAGGCGCCTGTTATAAACTCGAGGAAGGCGAACGGCAGTGGAAGTGATCGGCGGTGAACTGAGAGTCCAGACAGCGCGAAGAGTACTGTGCCATCATCTACAGAGTCACAAGAGATTCTGACAAGAGCAGAATAAGACCAGGCAGGTATAACGGTGTCTTCTCAAACAGTGATTTTGCGAAAGGGTCCTTGTGGTCGTTGATAATCTCTGTGGAAAACGGAAACTGCTCGATTTCGGCGCAGTCGATAATCGCACGATGTGGAGAGAGAAACCTAATATGATTTCGTGAGAGCATGATGACAACACGATGAATTAAATGACATAGAGAACCCGTGAATGACGACACGAGTGGTGCAGGGGCCGGATGACTCAACGTGCTGTGCGTTCGCAATACGAAGGGATAGTACAGAAAGCGATTTGGTCACTTTTCCAATTTTGCGGCAAATACGGGCATCTATCGCTGATAGTGCAGCGCGGGTTTCGACAAGTGCTAGCGTCAATGTTCCTTCTATTGCGACTTCAATAACGTTTTTCGGGAAACTGTGAGGCCTCATACATTTCGCTGACACCGCAGTTCTTGGCTCCTGAACTGTGATATTCAGTTTTCCTGACGCAGGGGGCTCCGCCGACGGTGCATGGGCTGAAACGGAGTGGTGGCGAGGAAAAGGTGAACGGCGAGCGGAGAATGCTGTCTCGGCGGCAGGAGGAGACTCAAAGCTGTCGAAATAATTGCGGCGTTGCTGGAAATGTGGTGCATATGGACGCTTATTGTTGGATACGCGCTGTTCAAGTAGGCGACAGTGACAATAAAAACAAATCGGACGGTTGTCTTCCGTGCGCCATTCGTCTTGAGGGCGTGGATACTGTACCACTGGCCGGACGGTTGGGAATA
This sequence comes from Dermacentor silvarum, assembly GCF_013339745.2. Lineage (NCBI taxonomy): Eukaryota > Metazoa > Arthropoda > Arachnida > Ixodida > Ixodidae > Dermacentor > Dermacentor silvarum. Next base: position 86,666,149 of record NC_051161.1, read on the forward strand.
CTGGCTGGCGCAAAGGCTGGGGAAGTGGACCGTAGGTCTGTAATACAGGTCTTGTAGCGACTTCGGTGCACGTCAGGGGAGTGGCAGTCGGAGCCTGATGAAGAGAAGGCGGAACGTGGACCTGCTCCTTGATGACATATTGTAGAGCGAGCGCCAATGAAGAACTCGACTGTCCGTATGTAAGCGGCATCAGCGAAAGCTGACGAAGAATTTCTTCCCCGACGAACTTCTTGATCTGTAGCAGCAACCAGGTGTTATCCCATGCAACAGCCAAAGTCGACTTTGAAGTGGCCTGTGGAGGAGATTAGGCGGGTGGCTACGCGTTATTTGCGTAGTTCGTCAAAGTTTTGACAGAGTATGATGAATCCAGACACTGCTGGTGGATTTTTAGCCAACAGCATCTGGAAGGCGTCGTCTTCCGTGAATTTTAAGATATGCCTTATCTTAACGGCATCAGCCATTCGGACGTCAACGCGGTTGCAGAGGTCAACAACATCTTCGATTTAACTTGTAAACGTCTCCCCGCTCGGTTGCACGTCCGACCACGCAAACGTTGCTCGGCACGAAGCTTGCGAGCAGCGGGGCGTCCGAATACCTCCGTTATGTTATCTTTGAAGGCCACCCACGTCATGAGATCACGTTCGTGGTTTCGGTGCCACACGCTGGCGACACCGCTTAAGTGAAACGACACGTAATTCAGTTTTTTTTTTTTTTTTTTTGCTGTCGTCCCAGTGGTTGTGGATGCTCACCCAGTCGTAGTCAACGAGCCAGTCTGCCACGTCATGATCTTCTGTACCGCTGAGGATGGGTGGGTCGCGTTGACGTAACGGGCCAGGGCACACCACAGTAGTCACAGCGGCAGAGGGTTGTGGATGAGGTGGTCCTTCTTCCGGCATAATGAAGACGCGCTGTAGTGTCCGGTTGCGAAGTTCCAGATTTTCTGTGGTACTCCGCACGTCCACCATTTGTAAAGGGGGTTTATTCGGGTCTTATAGCAGCAGCGACAAACGCAGCACCAGCAGGTAGGGCGTAGCCAGAGTGCGAACTGGGTACTAGCCGGTACTAGTATCTTCTGAGTTTAATCTTTGCGTGTCTACTTTTAGAGTAGGAAATGTTGGTAGGTATGCAGGTTTAATCCCACGCATGGATTGCCACCTAGTCCCAGTCAGACACCTTGATAAGTTTATCTATGAAACTCGTTTGCAAGGAGTGGAATTCATCAAGTAAGACATAACGGTGGCTGCTTGGGAACTTCCCAGGAAAATCTTTCCAGCAGGGCACAGATATTCCCAGAGAAAGACATAAAATTGGCATTCCATTTGAAGAGTGTTACGAAGTAGTTTGGCACTCAAATAAATTGTCAATTCTACCAGTCCCGTTACTCTTGAAACACGTTGTAAAGCTGTCGCAGCTCATTATAACACAAGTGCAAAACGTTAGACAGGTTTCTGCAACTCGAAAGCAGTTTGGAATAAATATGGCCAACTGCAGCGGTTCCTCGGGGAAGCGGTCGACCTTGAACGCACACTGCAGCACATACGTCAAGTCAACTCTCGTCCAAAGCAACTTTACCTGGCTTACAAACTTGCCCAACTCATTGTACTCCGCATTCCCATATAAACAACTGTCGTACTCCTGGCGCCGATCGTTCGCTGACTGAGAATATGCGTCGGTGGAGGCTCTAACACAGGACACGCTCTGGCGAAGTAGTAAACTCCTTTTCAAGTGACAGGGGGGGGGGGGGGGGATTATTTGGGCAGAGCTTAACAGTTCTTTCCTAGGAACCGTCTAGCAGAATATTTTATTCTGCAGAGCTTGCGACACTTACACCGTATGCGTCCCAGTTTATACAGGTATGCGAATAACATATATTTGAGCACAACTTAAGCAGGTTTGGGAGCCTGCTGCGGTAACGCAGAACTTTTGCACTGTGAAATGCACTTCCTTAAGTTCATAATTATACTTTAAAGATACAGGAAACTTCATACGGATGCACTTGAAAACCTCAAGGCAGCATATTTAAACCACTGCTGTTTAACATAATTGTTAACAATATCGTGACGGTTGATTTTTCAGTTGAATACATTATCTGCGCTGATGACGCAAGTTTCTTTTATTATGGAACAAGTATACATAGTCTCCTGGAACTTGCCAACACAATATTAGAAAAATATACATCCTGGACTGTTGAAACTCCCTACAAATGAACTATTCCAAAAGTAAAGCGGTTCTTTTTCGCTCTAGATATTCTTTTGGCGAGCTCACTCATTATCATACGTTACGTTAAACCAGAATAAAATTGAAATTTCTTTTACCGTAAAATACTTTAGGTGGCCTTTTTTCCGAGTATATGAAATCAGACCAGCATGCGCAATTTTAAAGCAACAAACTTTGTAAAGTTCTAGGCGTACTGAGAAAATGTCAGAGAGTATTACCACTTTCTCAAAAACTCTTGCTCAAAAATACGCTCGTTGCCTTATATTTGCGATGTTGTCATTTATTGAGAGTAATAGAACCGAACAGTCTATACATATTCTACTTGTCTTACCAAAAAAGGCTTTGCGTTCTGTTGCAGACCTGCCATATAATGCACAAACTTGAGAGATGTTCGTCAAGTTTAAAGTAGTTAATTTACACCTCCTATATGAATACCAGCTAATACTATCCTTGAAATACAAAACACTGAAAGGTGGCAGTTACGTGCACAGGACTGGCAAATTTCGAACACAACCCTTTTCGCGCCTAAACCTGGCGCTCAGAATACTAGTATGCTCTACGACCGCGAACTGAACTACGGTTTTCAAATATTAAGTTATTCCTTGGCGAGCACATTGGGCAAATTCAAAATTGATAACGATAGTGCACGGATCCTTTCTAACAATTCCATTTTGAGCATGCTGTGATAACAAGTAGCGTTGCGTTTTCTTTTCTAAAAAAAAAGTTTTTCCTGTGTACGGCATGCATTTTGTAATTTCGTATGGGTACACGTTGCGATGATGAAGTTAGGAAATTTGCAGGCGCAAGTCGGGATCAGATGGCGCAAGACAGCGTCAATTGGAGATCGCAGGTAGAGGCCTTCTTCCTGCAGTGAACAAAAAATTGGCAGATGATGATGACGACGAGGATGATGATGATGATACTTTGCTATTGCTGTCATCGTGAACCGTGGCCGTGGGGCTATAGCCAAGCTGCTGCAAGGCAGCTTTTTCCCCCCGTCTCAATCGCTAATGCACAGTTGTATACAGAAAGCTGGCAAAACGCAAGAAAGTGGATCGCGACTAGTCGCGCGGAACTTTTCGCGTGCTTTTGTGGGTTGCGTTGAGGCTTGCCAGAAACTGTGATGCAGTACGTATTTAGCAACAGAAAGATGGATCGGTAATTTTTCATGATGGCCTACAATTTTCTGGTTTACAATTTTACTGCCATTGTAATATTTGAGAAGTTAAATAATTGATAATAACTGCTCATGTAATTAGGCGAAATACAAAAAAAAAAATAGGCGGACATGCTCCAAGCAACGGCAAACAACATCACTTTGGTTCTGTCCAGCTACGCGGCATTTGTATATCTTTAACGTTTGGCACATATTACGGACACAGTGTATGTCGGGGGAAAAAATTGAAATCAATGACGCAGCTTTTACGCCACTGCCCTGGATGTACCGCTGGGGCTACCGATGTAGCAGGAATGGCGAGGAACATTTATAACAGATTTGCAATGAAGTTCAATGGGGGTTTATCAAATACGGCATTGGCAAAAAAAAGAAGACATGCAAGTGCTTGAAAGCAATAAACGGCCATCGTATCCTATGTTTTCCAGTGTCCTCGAAAGAGCTCTGTGTCTCAAGAAGTTCGCATTTAAAATGTTTCTGACTTAATTAGGAGCTTTGAACATAATAACTGAACCCTCGGCTCAAACCACACCACACCACCTTATTCGTATTTCGTTCAGATAAGTGTTAGTTATGGGAGCTGCGTAAAGGTCAAATCGTGTAACGTGATTGCTGCATTTGCAGAAAATTACTTATGCTAGTACTCGTACTCTGAGAGTGTTAAAAGTTGGTCTTACGACGGCGCAACACCTTTGCCTCTATCAGTGGAGAACTATAATTTAAACCGAATTGAAATCCAGTAAAAATGGTGAAATCTTTCTGGGGCAAATCAACACGCGAGCTTAAATCTGCGTGATTGAATTACAACCTTTATAAAGGTATCCTTCGTCTGGTGCTGCTTAAAAGGGTCCCACGGCAGCCAATTTACGCTATCTTTGACCTTGCCCCAAAAGAACTCTACGACCCACCACGCTTACGCTTGAAGAAACGGAGGTCATCTTAAGTGTGACCTGGAGCGAAACTTTGCCGTGAATGTTTTAATTAAGCGCTTTGGAAGAAAAAAAAACGAAGGATCTTTTATCCATCTCATACTCATCAGTTGTACGTGAGTCGGTGTAGGTGCTCCCGTTGTCGTCCGTGAGCTAAATTAGGTATCTTGTTTGTATATATAAAATAAGGGGCAGATTATTACGAATGTGTAGGCTAAGTTGCAATCGAGTGAGTTGATTGCAGTCTTTCAACTAATTTACATATCTCAGTGATCCGGAGTGTTATAAGTGTTTTACGAATGGCACAGAATAAATATAACTATTAATGCCACCGCGATCAAACTTGCTCAAAATATGGGTACCATTATGGTCAATGCACTCGCGAAGCAACATATGTGGGGATAAATTACAGCCTTTGTGAAACATTTAATCAAGTGCGTCGAAGGTATTATACACGGGCATGGTTTAAAACGTGTGAATCATATGTGGGCAAATTATTGAAATATGTGATTTAATTACAAGGAACTGAAGTTCTTACTACAAGTGCTCGAAGGAAAGAGCTTCGCTGGGAATGGCGTTGTGATTCTGCAAAGTCGTACTATTCGGCTGACGTGTTCAGGGGCTCGAACCACGTGAACAAAAAGTCGCACGTCTCGAATCAACTGCGACTTTCTATGATAGTGAAATCTTTTCCTTTCATCAAATTTAAAAGCTTATACCATTCGAAATAAGGTAAGCCATATTCGCCCACAATTTTCTACAAAAGAAATACTAATATTAAAATGTGGCTTCTTCGGTCGCTTTGAGTGGGATGAGCCCCCCAAAAAACAGGCTCGGTATATTTTGACGTCATAAAGCCTAACATTATTCTTTATTTATTTATTTTCACTAGTGCTCGTCGCGTTTCTGAACTGCATGGTCCAGTTCGCCCACGAGGATTTACACTTAAACCGGCGCTAAGTGCGCTGGTTTTGAGATATTTCCGCATGGCAGCTTAAGACTTTTCCCGAAGACTTCGTTTGATGTTCGTTGCCCGTAATATTCAAAGAAAAACAAGATTACCTAAATAAAGTCGTCAAAGACCGGGATCTCGGCTTCCCGCCATGAAACCAGTTGCAGTACTTTTGCTGTAGGCTTTCGGGCGAAAGGGAGCTAGACAGAGTTCCTAATGCAGCTCATCATATCAAAAGCCTTACTGCAGTGTACCGTACAGGAAGTTCGACTGTTGCAGATTATAAAGCGAAAAACGCATGGAAGGTAGACCCAAAACTGAACCTAATGAGTCGGTTATAAACACCCATATAGGCTTACATGCATAAGCCAGCAGCAGGCTTCTTCTTTCGCTTCGTGGAATATTTTACTGCACTACTCAGTAAGTGAGTTAACGTAATCTGGGCTGTCGTAAAAATACATTAGTTGAGTACGGCGAGACATAATGTGCACATATACTACGCTATTCCAAGTCAGCACGTGAATGAAAACTTCATTGTTAGGGACTCTTTCTTTATGCTGTGTAAAGAAGCTACAGTTAAAAAGGTAATACGGAAGAAAAATGTTCACTTCGTCCATTTCGTCGCACTTCAAAACCAGTTCTTCATTTTCGCTACGTGTACCTCAAAAACACTGTCCCTATGCATAGTCTCGAACCAACACCATTATATTGATAAACTGGTAAAATTCTTCATTAAATTATTTAAATGAAATTCCTGGTGTTTCGCGTGCCAGAACAATCATCTCATTATGAGGCATGCCACATTCGGGACTCCTGATTATTTCAATTCCAGGGGCTTCAATAACGTGCGCTTAAATCGACGTAGGCGAGCGCGCTTGCTTTTCACTCCACAGATATCTGATTCGCACTCCAGGTAGAAACCCGCGACCTCGAGCTGAGCACCGCAATGTCATAGCCACTATGCTACTGCGGCTAGGACACCATTCGACATTATCCGTTCTTCGCTTCTAAAACTATGAGATTATATATGCACATTGACACGAAGGTCTTAATCTAGGGAGTTCATAAGTGTACTCTCCCGTATGTCGTGTATTTCTTGTGCTTGGAACGGTGCTAAGGCCAATGTAACTGCCAATTGTAATTACATATAGATAATTTATGTCATCGACTCGCTGTTGTCCTTCTTCTGATCTTGTCTCTGTGCGTTGCATGCGGAGAGAAAAAAAAAATTTAATCATATTTGCCACAGCCTGAAAACTTGCCAATTCATGAAGCTTCACTGAAACACTTCACCGGTTCTACAAATGGGCACTAAACCTCTATACTTTATTGAGTTTATTGGTAGATAGATAGTTTACGCATTAATAGTGGTCCATGGATCTTATACAATGCATCATCATGACAGCAGAAGGTAAAGGCATCAGGGAAGAAGCAACAAACGTTTGAAAAACCGTATACCAGGAAATTACAGTGGTTACTCAAATTACTCAAAAGCCCTCAAAACAGTACAGTGGTTACTCAAATTACTCACAATTACTCAAAAGCCCGACTGCCATCACTCGGAGCCAGTTCACCTTCCATGCTGAGCCCTTGGTGCGGGCGCTGCGTTTCCTGCTGCCACTCGACGACGTTAGATAAACTGCGTTTACAAGTGTTCCGAGTTACTTGCAAAGGTTCAACACTTATGAGCCAAAGAAACATCTATGTGCTGCAGTATATACAACAGAAACTACTGCACTTGTTTTCGATTTCTTTACTTATTTGTAAACAATTAGGCTCAGTCCTGCCAAGATCTCTGTCGTTTTTTTTATCATTTATCTATCTTTCTTGTTCTTACAATTCGCTCATCATGAGGCTGCTCACTGCAAAAAACAAAAAACAAATAAACATAAGTTTTCAGTTAAAACAGAAGCTGAATGCTTACCGTTACGCTTGTCCTTAACGGCAATCGTTTATGCACCATTGGAATCTTCAAGATAGAAAAAAGTTACGCAGATCAAATCCCCATTTCGCAATCTATTTGAAGTGAAGCGTTCGTGAAAGGAATATTTAAATGCTATAAAACTGTACATCTGCTGCCATGCGGTTTGCCGTATAGCGATTACGCTCCTGCTCGACAAATTAGCAAAACATGGAGACCTCCACCGTGAATCTTGAGCCATCAAACCCTATATTGTATCTTCATCAATACCCCCCCCCCCTCCCCCTCCTGAATGATTCATGTGATCCAGGCAATTGCTGGGTGCACGTTCTCCAGGATCGGCCAACGTTTCGTCATATCATGCCATGAGCAGCCGAACTTACTATGCATTATCTCATTCACCTGCAGATTGATGATGCGGCACGTATTGCCGTATCTTCAGGTCAAGTAAGTTTACGTTAACCGAGTTGTGCGCTTTTTATGCTTTTCGCCGCAGTCGGCAAAATTACTAGACAGCTTTAGTTACACGTACGTAGAGGCTTTGCGTACGTAGAGCTTCTACGTGTAAGCAGTGCGCATGCGCAGAACGTAGCGGCCGCGCGCTGGTCTCACGGATGTATGTGAGATTCGATTTTTTACGTGCGTTTCTTGCGCACGTAGACAGCTTCGCGCGGGGGTTTCGCGAGATCACGAACAAGCGATAGCGTGCTGAGCGCGCGCAGATGGCTTGCATGGAAACACGGCGACAGGATGACTGGTCATCTATTTCATTCCATGTCAACGATGACAGCAGATAACGCTTGCACAACACACTTCCGGGCATTGCGGAGACGATGACCAGCACGCATCAATGCACATCACTGGCTTCGCTGAAATACTCATCTTGAATTTAATTGTTCATATTTCCCGATATATGTAGCTACGTGGTGCGTCGCGTACGTGTAGCTAAACGCGTTTCAGATGGTGTGCACGTAAGGTACGTAGACTGTTCACGTTTGCGTACGTGAAGTCTCCACGTACGTGTAACTAAAACTGTCTACTGCCAGTGAGTCGTAATCACCTGTTCTGGCTTTACAGCACGCTTAACCACAAATTTTTTGCGAAAGCTCTAAATTCTTGGGTCAGCAACATACTCCCAGCAATGAATCGCTTTCAGGTGGAGTGGAAAGTTTTCGCAAATGAGGGTATCAGCCATTCTGGGAGAGTAAGCAGTACGAACGAAATTGAGAAGCCAACATAACTGAAAAAAACTATTCTGGGGTTTTATGGGCCAAAACAACCATTTCATTATGAGGGACTCCGGAATAATTTTGACCACTTGGGGTTCTGTAATGTGCAACTAGTGCACGATACACGGGCGTTCTTGCGCTTCACCCCCATAGAGAAACGTGGACGCCGCGGCCGGAATTCAATCCCTCGCCCTCGGGCTTCGTAAACTTCCATAATAGTGCGCCGGAGAACTTATCAAGTAAATTGAGTAAAATTGACGGGCAATGGCACAACGCGCCACTTGTACGTAAAAAGTTCCTAGATACTATGCACAAGCTTGAGAGACGGCGAAAACAAGAAAGCCCTGAACACCAGAAAGATAACCCCTGGCATTTTCTTGCGTACACGTCGCGTCTTACGCTGGGAGAAACACGATTCCAATCTAAAGGAGATCGCGAGAAACATTTGCTGATGGTGCATGCATTAGTCACGCCAAGCTTGGCAAGCAAAGGTTCACTGCAACAGAACTCTTTGACACAACCACGTCAGGCTTCTTGCATTCGAGCATTTGGTGTGCAAAGGATTCCCCCGAGATAAGATATATCATTTTCAGGCCGTACTTAGGTACGGAAGATGACCTAGCTATACTGGCAGATGAAGTCCTGCACGTCTCACCTTACAGTCATTTGGTGCGCAGTGTGGTGGCTGCAGACATAGCTAAAGCGTACGATAATGTAAACCACGAGACCATTCTACGAAACATGAAGATGCTCGGCTCGCAAATGCAGGTGAAGAAATTAGTACACTTGCTCTTAACCTACCGAACACTTTCTATACGTGTAGACAGGCAGGAATTCGGTTCCTGTACATCAAACCGTGGGGTACCACAAGGACTCCGTTCATGGCACCATTATTATTTAATATTGCTTTCATGCCTCTGGCGTTCATTCTACAGAACGTTGATAACATATGATTTCTCATTTATGCCGGCGACGTCACACTGTGGTCCGCTCACCGAGACCTAGAGATACAATGTAAACAACTGCAGAAAGGTCTTCATGTGTCACACGAGTACACGCAGTCCGCTGGACTCCAGATATCGACACCGATATCTCGCTACGTACACGTTGCCAACAAACCGGGCAGAAAGTCCGTTTCCGATAGCGACTTCCATCTCAGGCTTGACTCATCGCTGATTCCTGAGACTGAAGAGCTGCGGGTTCTTGGCCTGGAAGTTCGCTAGTCGGGGTCTAGCGTTAAGTGGATAAAGAACATCAGCAAAACAGTTCACCTGATTCGCGGAATTGCGCCACGGAGTGGTGGGGCTCCCAATGACGTGGCGCATTGCCTCGTGCGCTCCATGCTGCATCCTCGCATCATATATCAAGCGCAGTTCCTACGACTGACTGCTCAACAGTGGGACAAACTTGAGGTTATCAACAGAAATGCCAGGACTGCAATTACGGCTCTCCCCCGTCTAACGCATCTACCCACGCTACAAGAGCACGCACAGTTGAAGACCATTTCTGAGCTCATCGAGCAGCCACAGCAAGTAAGAAAGCTCCAAAGTTGTCACATACCGACAGTCGCGGGGCGCCATTCCTATTTCTATGGAAATTGTGCCATGACAACGAACTTGGACACTCTTACAGAGTGGAAGTATACATCTCTAACCAATAACCAGACGACAATGTGGCGCCAGCGGGTTCAACCGATTGCAACAAATGAAACGACCATACCTGCGGCATGCTGTGTGATATACACGAAAACGGCGGTTAACTCAAGAGGAGGCCAAATAGCCTTCGCAAGTCCGACGCACGCTGAGATACAAGCCACTCGCAGCTATGCATCGGAATTTTCAGACCGGTTATTATTTGAGTTGCAGGCTATACACGATGCGATTGAAACCGCTGCCAACTTGCCTAACATCAACGAAGCCCACATCTTTATGCTGACAGCCTCGGCGTGGTTAAACATCTCAAACAGGTAACGAAAACGTTGCGTATTTGTGAGGCAGATACACAAAATTCAAAATTCTGCAGGTGTGAACGTTGATGTCCAGTGGGTGCGGGCAAATGGTCAGGACCGCCACAATGACATTGTGAATCGTATTGCTCACTCTTTCTCGACACCCATAACTCCTCCTCTTTCCCTTCCCTCTGATCCCCGCTTTGTTTTCATTGCCCCAAAATGCACCCTCCGGCGTGACACGCTGGAGGATGGATTGCCCTCATCCCCCCGCGTGTCTGCTCCCTTCCCCACAATCTTTCTCGGGTGGAGGAAGTCTCTTTACGGATAAATACTTCGGGCCGAGGCGGTCCTTACACCAGCCGTCATATGTGTTTGGGATCAACCATACGAAGACCTGTCCAGTTACCGAAGTGCTCTTCTCCTGCATCTGCAGCGGATGCCCACCATCTACTTTGGACGGTGTCATGGGACAAAGAAAATTCCCGAAAGTGTTCTTGAATGTGTGAAATTGAACAGTAATCCAGTAGAAGACAATGAAAGATGATTATGGACAACGAATTCTATAGGTCACTGTTGCAGTATCTTTATTACGAGCCTGCATGCGTGTATTTATCTCCATAATGACATTATGCCTCGTGGCTACCCAAGCGACACAAAAAAAAAGATATATGATTGATTCTGCCACTTTTCCGAAACTCTTTAGCAGGCTGGTTATAGTCTAGCCTTCTGGTAGAGCCTGTCCACAATCCTTCCCGTGCCTAGCGACCAATGTCTTCTTTATTGTTAGGAATCATAGCTTACACTGCTTGACATTCGAACTCTACACTTCGGCTTAGAGAGGCGCAGGACTGCTGGGTTCTAGATTACTTTTTACCACTTGATGTACCACAGCTTGCAGATGACCTTCGAACAGTATTTAGGCATTTCTTCGAAAGTAAGCAAAAAAAAAGCTAAAATAAAAGGAAGCTAGACGGAAGTCTGGCTTTCATTAATTACCACGCACACATACGTGTATAATATGAAGACTAAAACACATCAGTGTGGGTATTTATTTGTGGTTGTTTATTAAACAAATTTCACTGAAAACATGGACGTTATTTTTCATATGAATAAGAAAATTTGATCGCATTGCATACTAAGTCAGCGGCAGTTGACATAACCTTTATTTTTTTGTATTGTTCACTAAAGATTTCCTTTTTATTTAATTAAATATCTGAGAAGAAAAGAAGTGCAAGTTCTGGCCGAAACAGCACACTTTTGTGGACGTCCGAGTGATTTCGACAATGAATATGCATGCACAAGTAGGCAGGCTAGACCAGCACATATATTATAGAGCCGCACTAGGCACAACATAGCTAAAACCAGGCGGTCAACAAAAGAAGGGTCAAGCTAAGGTAGGTCCATCAGCGACGCTCAAATACAGAAAAGGTGGCCTTGTTAACGTTGGAGTATGCTCGAGTCGTGCACATTCGCAGCTCTTGCTCGACGCGGACAGACAATTAGGCATGCTGTAGACAGTAGGAATGCATTTGAGTATGTTAGCATACTCTATGCGCAAAGGGCCGCTTCGGTGGATGTGGTCGACACAGACGAAATCAGCAATGGAAAGAAGCTATTGATGTGTTCACCAAGTAACTATCTTTAAACTCTCGAAGCCTTCAAGATATGTCCTTCTAGGTCTTGCAATTTGCTGTAGGCGTTGTCCGAGGTTGTAGAGCTATAAATTACTGAATTGACTTACAAAAGTTTCCAACTATTTTACAGTCACGAGAAGATATGTGTAAAATACGCCAGCTGCAAGTAACATTCGATCAGGCAAGTGCTTTTTTCAGATGCTCAGCTTGTACCAAGTACTATTCAGCTGCATCAAATAATTCATTTAATGTCGCACCCTAAGTGAACATGTTATCGTGAACCTGTGATTGCTTTGATTTGGTAATTTTACTCGAGCTTACAGGATGTAAATTGCCTTAAACTGTTTTGTCTCAGATAATCCGGCTATAATGTTTCTTCCGTATGCAGTGGTGGTGGTGGTAAAATTTATTAAGGTCCGGAAGAATCTTCACCCTGTTTTTATAGGGGCAAGACTGCGGGCCGCTCCCACGTTGGGACGGGAAGGCCAAGCCTCACCGCCGTATGCAGTGGATAACTTTATTTACTGCAGATTGTCATGTCATGTCCCCACCTATAAACCTAATGATGATTGAGAGCCGCACAAACGTCCTTGCGATATTTCAAGGTGCCTTCGCAACATACACGGTGCCATCAAATCTATAGGTTTATTTCTTCCGTTTAAAGGAATGAAGCTTGAACGCGATAAAGATTTATTTGCTTCACCACGAACTGGCAGACGAACCAACATCATGTTCAGGTTAACGTGCTCTTGAACCATTGGAGGCAACATAGAATCTGAACAGTTTGACTTGAGCACATTGGCGCTGACTTTAACGGCCGGCACACCTATAGCGTAATCAGAGTACGCATTCTAAGATCTTTCTTTCGTGAAATCCTATAGATCTCGAAATCCATGTGCTTTAGGGTCTGGACCTTTAGCGTCAGTGCTTTCTAGTCTGGACCTCATTACGAAGAAGAGAGTCGCCGGAGCACGCAATTTCAGCCGATTTCGACTCGTGTGAAACCTCCTACTTTCTGTGCATTGAGTCTTAGAAGAGCTGTGTAGAAGGCTGGATGATTTCGTTAGGGATGACGAAGTGGTTCGGAGAGATCACTGTATTGGTCACGTCCTTGCGCACACTTGAGATTCACAATCTGAAAGCGAAATCTCGTTCTCATTTAGTGGGTGAACTACGGCACTCTACCCATCTGCGTTTAAAGCAAATAATCACAAAGGGTGAAATTCAGCCAGCAGCAACACTGAAGCAATATAAAAAAAAAAACCAAACAGTAGGGCTAGCCTCGGCGCCTAACTCCCTCTCGCTTTCTTTTTTTATCTGAATATTTTTCTGGGAGTTTTGTTTAGCTTTCTTCGGATTTCTGATGTGCAGGATGGCCTCTTGCGAACTGGATGCGTTTAGAAACTCATCTGAGCACAATTGTTGTTTTTGTATTATAGGATTACGACACAAAAAGGAACTAAGCTGAGCACCAAATACAAAATACAGCCTCACCACCATGGATAGAATAAAGTGTTCCCAACATTTTATGTGCATTGCGTCATAGGTTATGCATCAAGTCGTTGCGGGTCCTTTTCGTTTTTAAAAACGCATTCAAGTACTAATGAACAAGTTAGTCACGCGCTTTCCTATTGTCTAGAAAGAGCGTGGGCGCTATAACGTAAAGCTATTCCAAAGCTTTCTATTCCAATTTTGCGATCAGCACTCCTCGAATGTTCAAAATTTTTAGAGCCACCCCCACGGCGCCTGTCTGTCACGCGACGTCACGACAACCGCGAGAACGCCCCATCTGATATATGTGCACACGGATTGCGCATGACTAGGCAGAACGAAAGAAAATAATAATGAGTGATTCGTCGCCTTTTTCGCCATTAGAGAAAAAAAGGCTTCGTTTCACCGATTGCGATTCGTCAAACATTCTCGAGCTTCTCCCACTTCGCCTGTCTCTCACCCAACGTCACAAAACCGCGAAATCTCACTGCGTCAAAGTAACGTCTACGCGTTAAAGGCGCAATAATATTCCGAAGACTGAATTTTTATTTTTTTCAGAATAGTCGGAGGCTGCCCGTTCCGAAAGAAATAGAAGGTCGCTGCCTGCCGATCGCTATGGCACTAGCTACTCGGAGCTGCCGGGGAGCATGGATTTATTTGCGTTAATGAAAAAGTTTCCTTGGCAGTTTAACATTATTGATACATTGTGGCACGTATACGACATCGCACTGCCAACTCTTCCTTGCTGAAGATCCGCTTTTAGCGCCATTTTCAACCTTCCGTTGCACACCGCCACGATTTTCGATCAGCCACCACAAGCTAAGTAAGGGGAAGTGGAACAATCGCAGAGATAGATAGATAGATAGATAGATAGATAGATAGATAGATAGATAGATAGATAGATAGATAGATAGATAGATAGATAGATAGATAGATAGATAGATAGATAGATAGATAGATAGATAGATAGATAGATAGATAGATAGATAGATAGATAGATAGATAGATAGATAGATAGATAGATAAACTTTAATCCAAAGATAGTTTTGTCTTGCCTCGCTAATGGTCGGGGCCCCTAGTCCAGGGCTCCGCTGGCTCTTGTCATCTTCTCTGCTCTCTGGATCAGCTTGAGCTGGTCGTCGAGGGCCGAGCTGGACAGCAGTGCCTCCCATTGCTCCCTCGTGGTGTTCGTGTCATGGTGTTCTATGTTGTGTAGCGTGCACTCCCACGTAATGTGGTATAGGGTTGGTGTGACCCCACACCACGGGCATTCGTCCCTGTAGGCTGTGGGGTGCATGCGATGTAATATGTGTAGGTTCGTGTAAGTGCCTATCTGGAGCCTACGCCAGGCAGCGGCATCCTCCGTCTTTAGTATTCGATGGGGTGGGGGATATCGCAAGTGACTCCCTCTGTGGTAGTTCAGGATTGCTGAATGCTCGGGGTCAACTGGGTGAGGGTCATCTGCAGTCGGCGTGATGAGTGCTCGGTTATATGCAAATTCTCGAGCTGCTCTGTCGGCATACAGGTTACCCGTGATGGCAGCGTCACGGTCGCCGAGGTCGGCACCACCCTGCTTATCCTGTTACCTACGTTCACTGTGCCTGCGTGGACCCAGTCGAAACTCTCTTCCCTTGAGGGTGCTCCTCGCCTCTGCCAGCCATTTACATAAGAAAAACTCCTGAGCGTAGGCAATGCTATTCGCTTTGAAAGCAAAAGAAAGTGACATCCTTTAAACAAAGAGCGCCTTTGATTGGGCTTTTCAAACAAAGCTGCGGGTTGCCGCCCGATGCTTGCCTCAGCGGATGCGTAAATTTTGCGTCAGGAGAAACAGACTTGAGTAGTTTGACTTCATGGGGCCCCATGTTAGCATTTCCATTACCATTGTATACATTGATTATACATGGTCGTTTAATGGAAAATCAGTTATGCGGACGCGTGGAGGGGAACTCGATCTTTAACGCTAAGGGCCCCGTGTCGGCAGGAAATACGGCGTCGGCGTGGGTCTCGGCGTCGGCGTATGCGGCCAAAAAAATCACTCTGAACCCCACCGACCACGCAGGCCCTCCGCGTGGCGCAGAGGCGCCAGTGAACTAATTGAATTTCTCAAAGTAAAATGCATCAAAAAATCGTAAAGTACGACTTAATCGTAACCTACAGGTATGATAGCGTCGAATTGTAATTTGAATATACGTGAAAACATAATTCTCTTTTGCGTAAACTCAAACAAAAGCCCCTTTTTCCAGCATTTCTACCATTAATACAGTGATGCCCCCCGTCAGTGTTCCTTGAAAAAACACCATCCAGATGGCTCTCGCGTCCTCGGCAGCGTAGGGAGCCTACACAGCGATGCATGTATAGTCTCCCTACGGCAGCGGCGCGCCGAGGCGAAGGTGCTAAAAACCGAGAGCTGCAGTAAACTTAGGGGACATTAAGATACATTTGTCCGGAAGCCTGACAGTCAGGCATCTATGAATACTATCGCGTTACACTCTTAAAGGCGAAGCTTAAACGTCCTACAAATTTTTTATACCTTGTCCATTATAAATCATCCAACTGCGAAGCTTTCTGTATAAGGAAGCCGTGTTGGGAGAATGGTTTTGTAGTTTTGTAGCTGGAGTTGAATGAATAAAAGTTATTTATTACACGGGCAGTTAAAATGAGATAGTGAAGGCGTCCGTGTTTGTTGTACTAACAATTTGTTACCAGTGATGCGCCACATCGTAACACGCCTTGTGTCCGTTGTATCTTTTTTTTTCGAAACCAGAATTGTTACTGACTGTAAGCAATAACACCTTGTAGTTATGCTTAAGTGTTCACTATAGGAACACAGCTGTGTCGTTATTCACATAAGAAAAGTTTACTATATTTGCTGGGCCAAGGCTAAACTCGGGCAGTTTTCCTAGCTGTGCAAATCTAGGCGAATCATCAAGTCTTTGCCAGTGGGTCTGAAGACAAAGCACCATCAGGCCAGCCTGCGGTATTTGGAACGGTACGCATGTGGCTAGTTTTTATACATTTAATCGGGCAGCCCTAAATGGTCAATTTCTCAGATATAACTAGAATGAGAAGCCGTCGCAAGAACCACATGGGGAGGTACAAACATGCAGCCTACGAAGAACTTCAAAGCTCAGAAAGGTGCAAACAAAGTTCGAGGCCCAGAGGACCTGCCGTGAGCCAGAAATGCGCGCTCCAGTTTTCGTTGTCAGATTCTAATCTAGGGGCCATTTGCTTGCGACATTATGTATCAATTCAGCCTGAGCACGCACTTCCAAAAGTGCCAGCAGCCGGTATAGTCACTCGTCTTCCTTTTAATTGCATCCGTTTGCTGGGCAGCTTGATTTATATACATGGGAACCAACCATAGCACAGGCCGCGCTGTCGCACGAAAACGGTAATATTCACGCTGTGTTCTCTATCATTAACCACTGCATCCTTCATCATTGCTGGGAATGGCTTGTCCGACAAAAACGAAGCAGTCTCGAACCAGCGTCGCCTGCGGTAAGGGGCCACTACGCATGCCGGAGCACGCCCCTCAAGCGTTCCGGACGAGTGATCGGGGGGCCGTAGAACTAGTCAGCGACAATGGCAATGCTAATTGCAACTATCTTCTGCCATCGAAATAAATGGCTCTCCTCGAGTACATCACCTTTTTACACAAGGTGACAAGAGGTTTATTGGCGGTGTCCTTCAAGGACGCTACTAGTTCAAGGAACGGTGAGGCAGCGTGGGGTACCGTCTCGATAGACAGCAGCGACCAGCAGAGTGAGCCAAGCGTTGGCGACACTGTTGGACGGACATGCGTCTTTTTCTTCACAATTTCCCCCGCAGAACAAGAGCTAATCCTGGCCACCTTAGAGGTTGGAGGCGTGGTAGGGCTTGAGACGCACCCCGTGGGCGAGGTCACGTCCACGCCGACACATGTCGTCAGATGGAAAAAGTGGCTCGATGAGAAAATTCACCGGGCACGTTCGCTCGAAGACGTGGTAAGGCCCAGCGTACTTTGGAACTAGTTCCGAGGAAAGCCCGGGAGTTTGGCAAGGAACAGCCAGCCATACAAGACACCCTAGGGCATATGTGGGATTTGGAAGTCAGTCCGCGCGGCCTTCCATCAGGCGCTGTTGTTCTTGAGATGCAAACGTGTGAGCGAGCTGGCGGCACTTTAAATGCTTGTCGGGCAGCTTGGTACACAGGCGGGCACTCGGAAGCGTCAAGACGGTATTGAAGGAGAGTGTCGATGGTATCCAAAGGCTCCCGTCCATACGGGAGGATGAAAGGTAAAAATGCCGTCGTAGCTTCTATCGCGCTGTTGCACGCGAACGTTTCAAAAGGAAGTACGCGGTCCCAGTTACCATTATCAGATGCAAGAGGGGTAGGCGCTTTGGCCTTTGGCATGAAGCCTGGCTGCTGTCTATATATATGCAGTCAGTCCGGAGTCGCAGCAGGGTGGCCCTGTCTCGCCTGGTGAGGCCAGACTCGGAGAGCAGGCTTGGGTCCCTTGCCATTTGCCACCCTCGGGTCGGGGTGAATCGCCAGTAGAAGCTGCTTCAGTCGTGGCTTCGAGCAGTCTCAAGCCGCCACTGCTCGAGTGAATGGACTCTTGGGTGGTGGGCAGCTTGCGACGCAAGCGTGAGGAGGGCATCGAGGCACCCTATACTTCGTTTCACACATCAGCAGCTGCAACGCTGTGGAAGCTACGCAAGAGGTACGGTCATTAAAATGTATCACTCCGCGCGTACCGTCTATATAGGCTTCGCTGCGCTGCCAGCGGCGTTTGCTCGCGCGAGCTTGTACGTGACGATGTCACGATGGGCTGCAAATATTAATAAAAAAAAACAACGAAAAGCAAATTTATCTAAAACAACGTGTTAGCAGCCATGGTTTGTTTGTTTGTAAGGGTAAATTCATTTTTTCATTCAGAACTAAGCGTATATAAACAACATTACTACAAAAAATGTGGTTGATCCCTCTTATATAGGAATCGGTATAGAACACGAAAGTGAAACGTGTCTTCACAGAATAGTGTAATATTTATTGCACATTGATATAATGTCTATTGGTGTTTTGTGGCTAAAGCGCCCTTAGGCGTTGATGCACCCACGCTGACGCCTGGTGGCACGTCTCCTCCATCACGACTACCAACGTCGATGACCATGAGCAACCGTCGTGCATATGGAAGCTGCACTACGCTGCACACGCTAGCACAACGCGAAAGACGAAGCACGTAACTGACACACTAATACAACGCGCAAGACAAAGCACGTAACTGAATCGTCACCGAGTCAAATCAGCGCGTACAGCGCGTCGTAATTGCAGCCTCCGCGATCAATCACTTCAGAAACATCAGCTTCTTGATGCCAGCGTCCCTTCGAATGCTGGCATCGAGGCGTCGTAGTGCTGAGACCACCGAAGCGTTCACTGTCGGTATAGTGCCTAGAATATACTTACTAGTGTGCCGACCGCGGGCTTTCCGGTGGCACGGAGAATGATGCCTTCCGCCGGCGGCCACCAGACGGCGATAGCCGTACGGACCGTGCTATGCCGAGCGGCGTCTCTAGCCAACGCGCGCGTGTGCGACAGACGCCAATGGACTGTCCCAGTCCGTTTCGTTCTGCGGAACGTTGGTTGAGGTGCAAAGCGTAATCGAAAGAATATGATTTTGTTGCACTTACAAACGATCGTATGCACAGTTATCATTATAACGCTACACGATACGGGGTGTTTCTGCGAAAAATACCAATAAATAAATACGTGGTTTCCGAAGAAGTGTAACTTTTTTCCACAGTAAACTATTATATGCGAGACATGTCCACAAATGCTAAATTCACACCAAGTTGTATCTAATTACCATAAATTAAATTAATTACCATAAATGAAGGTAATTAAACAGGGCACATTTTCATAGGCGACACACCGTCAACTAATTTTGAACGAGCGCTCAATGTAGCAATTATTAAAGTGTTTCTCACAAGCGACAGCCGCCAGAGTTAGCCTTCGATCTGCACTCTTATATTCTTCTCCCACTCGGCAAAACGTTCTGGCCAGTCAGCAGGCGCGCTGAATAATGAGACTTGCTCGTTATTTGAGCGGTATCCAGTTGTACAATATGGGACAAAACAGGTGCTGTGTTTACGCCTCGTTTTCTGCGACGACATGTCGGTTCCGTCCGTGAACAAACACAAGTACGAACCATGCGCACAGAAAAGAACCCCAGCAATGACGTGCGGAGGCACCACACGCTACTTGCTCGAAAGCAACAACGCGCCGCAACCGACTGCGCTTACGAACGCGCATCCGAAGTGCACCCAAAGCGCAAGCGACGCGTGATGCGCAAGCGACGCGTGATGCGCCGCTCGGTTAGCACGGTCCCAAACAGTGTCGCCGTCTGGGGGCCTCCGGCGGAAGGCATCACCGGCAGTGCCAGCGTCTCCCATTGGAAACTCCCGGCGGTCGGCACACTAGTAAGTATATTCTAGGCACTATACTGTCGGTGCGCGTTAGTGTCATAATGCAGTACTTCTCTTTTCTGCTCGTAGGCGGCGGCACCGCCCCGAGCAAGAGCGCGGGTACACGGAGGAGTGTTAGATATATAAGGCGCGTCTGTGTAGCTCTCTGCAAATGCGTTTGTGGCGCAATCCAATAAAGAAAAAAAAAAAGCGTTTGTGGCGCAATGGGTTAAACGCTCGGCGATCTATCGTCGCGGACCGAGAGGTCGTGGGTTCGATTTCCAAATTTTGCATGTTTGTGGAACTTTTTCTTCTGGTTTCTTTCTTTGTATTATGTTCTATGACGTATTTCCGTGACGGAAATACGTCAGTGAAGTCTTGGTGGACCCCGGCATAAAACACTTTCGTGTTAAAATTGGTCAACAAACACCGAACTACTTCTAAGTGTGAACTCAGCCACTCTGAAAGGTATCTCTAGCCTCCACAACGTTGCACTTGATGTATGAACGGTGTATAGACTGTGCGTGTGCGTGCCCGCTCTCCCACTGCGGCGCATGCGCGCAGCTATGGCCAATATTCTAGGGACCATAGCGCAGCCCGGCCGGCGTCTGCCACAGCCTGTGCCGCCGACTCTGGGCTCTCGCCCGCCTCTCCCCTAACAGTGGGCCTCTTCGATTATCCGTCTCTGACAGTCATGCACTGTCCGGGAAGCTGCACAGGCAACGCTCATTGGCTGAACGCACTGCTTCGGACAGTTCTGGGCTGTCAGGGACGGATAATCGAAGAGGGCCCAGTGTCGACAACGGCGTTAACCGTTCTGTCACATAGCCAGCGTTTTGACAGTGGTTGTGTGCGGTCACACAAACAACGCGCACAACTGTTGCCGACGGCGGCGGCGTCTTGCACGCGTTCGCACCGAACGCGCGTGGCGTTGGTGACGTGTTTATGAAGAAGGTGCCAACCTTTGCAGTACACCCTATGCTGGTGTACCGTAGCGACCATAAGACCATGGTCCCTCTGGTCACTAAATAAATCAAAACCACCGGATCATATATATTTCTCATTCTTTATTAGTTCCAATAACCGATTACACCATCACATCTTAATAGTCATAATTGGGAATACATAATTCCCACCATAGTACAGCTTCGCTGGTGTTCAATCTCCACCTTAGTGGAAGCGCTGACAGTTTTTTTTTTCTTTCTTTCTTTCCTTCTTTCTTTCTTTCTTTCTTTGTCCCTGGCTCATGCCCGCATATTCAATCCGGGTATGCGCCACAAGTGATTTTATTATCATGTATCGTAACGTAACTGACGAGCATGTGATGTTATTGGGGTCATGGCCTATCAGTCATGTTAGTCATACATTCGTACCCTTCCATGCCAATATTGGTATAGACCAAGTGAACGAGACGCCAGTTCTAGATAGGTTTTCGGCAGGTTTATTTCCGCTGGAGGGTTGCTGGGGTTGGATCAGGAGTGTTTCTCCGAAGCACATAGAACCTCGCTGTAAAAAAAAAAAAAAAAAAAAAAAATATAGGGCGCTGCAGCCTTCACCTATAGGCTGCTGGGGACGAGCTAAGCGATGTACCCTACTTTCGTCCAGGTCTACTTTTGTCCAAAGATGAACGACGGCAAAAGGGGAGCTTGTCCTTGGCGAATCGGGAAACGCTTGAAAGCACTTAGTGGAGTAAGTGACCCTTGCGTTTCATTTCCGGCGTATATTGCCTCGAGCGAACACACGAAAACAAATAAGTGACACGCTTGAGGGCTATTGATTTCTGTCTTCAACTTGTGCGCGCGCAGAAGCTTTAGGAATTCCCTTTAACTCGCCGTCTTAGCGCTCGGTAAAGATGCTCTAGCTCTCCATTCTCGCTCATATATTTTTGCTTTCGAAAATGGCAGAAATGCATACCTCTATCAGGAAAAGTCTTTTCAACGCTTCGCTGACCTGCCTTCTTTTTTTTTTAGCACTAACCAATGGGGCTCGTGTGCCGCAAGAATATAAATTAACAAGAATACCTGCATATATTAAACATAAAATGCCGGAGGAAGAGTGACTACGACTAAATTATCATGCAGTCAAAGAACAAACAAGGCTTCGTGGTATTTCACACCGCAAGAGGTGCAAAATGTGGAATCAAGCCTACTTTGAAATGGTTTTGGAAGCCTCTTGGTCCCATGTTTACACATATGATATAGCTGTGAATCCGATGGGACTTTCCGGGGAATCTAGACAGAAAAAAAGTGTTTTTTTTTTCATTTTTGTTTTGAATTGAAGAGAACATCCTGAAAACGCATAAAATAAGAAACTATTGCTGAAAGAACAATGCCTCACAAGAAGTAGCTTCACCAATCGGTAGTGAACACGTATCAAGAAAAAAAAAACTCATAGGTGATCATGCTGCATTTGAGCGACAGTAATGCTTTATGAGAGCACGGTGCCATATTGCATCAAGAATTAATGGGTAATCCTCGAAATATAGCTAGTTTCAATTTTCAATGATTGGGTGACACGTTTCATGCTGTGTACGACTTTTCCAGCGCCCCAGTCCAACCCGGTGTATACGCGATCAGCTATAGCAATCCGGCATCGGTGTTGAGAAATTTCATAACCATAACCACGAAGTAACGAAATAACCGTACACACCCCTCCCCCTCCCTCCCTGCCTCACAAAAACAAACACACTTTCGCAATTCTTCACGCAACACCTGAGATACTCTAGGGAAAGTTAACCCGACCTACACGCGACATTATGGCGTCCTCGAAATGATTGTTCATTGACATTGCTTTATTTTAGCCACCTCCACACAGAGCTGCGCCGTAGCGAGTAATGCGCATTCTAGTGGGTTCGACGTGCCACTGTACGTCACACCGCTCCACTACTCCTTCTTCGTCGCTACACCACTCTCTCTCCGAGATCCCCGAAAGCCGTTTTCATCTGTACAGATGAGGGGCTCTATTCTGGGACGGCTCACTTTTGAACCCGTTCGCTTTGGCTGTTACGTCAGGATTACGTCACACGGTGAAATAGTGGAATGGGGCCATGCGAGGGACACCAATCAACGAGCGGCGGTCTGGCGGAAGGTGACGTCATAATTCTTGTTTGTACTTTGGGGACAATATAGTAATTGAAGGATGTTGCTAGTTTGATAAAAAATACATATACTCTATAGATTCTTGCATCTAACCATCTCTACAAGCAAAGGGCACGACATGCGAAGAGGAGTATCAGTAACACTGCCATTTTGCTTTCACGTAAATAAAAAAAAGGCAGCAGACTTGCGTGACTTTGCGAAATTCCAGCCCAATTTCCAGCGACGCTGTTTCTTTCGAGCAGTTGCACCAACAATTTCAGTGGCCCATAATTAAACGACACCGTTAAAAACGATGCCCTTGTATGAATCACCGATTTGCAACCTTGCCCACAATAGCGCTTCCGAGCACCTGATTAAGAAATTTTCAGCAAAACCCTTCATTACCCGCATATTTTTAAACTTCCCACGTACGTTAAGCTTATTATTTCCTCGATCTTCGCCAAATTTGATCTCAGTGACTACTGTACTTCTTACAGTGCAGCTAGGTAAATCATTAAAACACACTTCTAACCCTCTGCAGATCTCACATAAACCAATTGCTGCAAATCACGTAAATGAGCCTCACCTGTGGAACTTTGCCTTCATACCACTCACAACCTACCAATTGTATGCAGAGAATACAAACAAGGTGAATCGGGTTATTTCAACGAGAAAACAAGAAAACCCACTACGAACTTGGTATAATGCATGAAAACAGGGGGGGGGGGGGGGGGGCTCAGTAATTATTTACAACACTAATAATTATGCCACATGCGTTAAGATTTCCCGTCACATTTCACTTAATATATTATACATATCTACTCAATGTCAACTTGGTGTGACAGAGATCTCTCGGAACAGTGGGAAACATAGCTGATAACGGCCGCATAACCCTTTCGAGCCCTTGATGAAGACCTTATTTTGCAAAAAACTCTAAGTAATCTACACAAATTAACTTCGCAAGCGCGTTGGTCCAAATGTTCTGCGCATTTTTACTGAATTTGATCTGGACGACAGTTGTAGTTCTCCCAGGATAGCGGGACAAATCCGGCGCCATTCGTAAAACAAAAACAACTATCCCAAGCGCTTGGTAATTTTCCTCACGAACAGTAATCAGCCCATTTATTCTAAATTTGCGTAGAAATCAGTCATAACGTCAGTCTTATTTTCAACAAATCTAAAGACATCAGTCGGAATGTCACTCTCATTGCCACAAAATAAGTACTTTGTCTCATGCACAGTTTTCCCTTGCACTCTTGGTAACACTGTCGGATAAAGGCCGTATACGCATTTGAGTCCTTGCTTCAGGATTTTTTTTGCAAATATCGTATATAACTGACGCTCTTAAAATTGTGTGCACGCATCACTTATATGATTATCCCGATTCCCTTAAAATGATATATCGGTGGCATGTTGAGTTTTTTGAGGGAATTAGGCCGACCTCTTACGTGGTTCGTAAAATAGTTGTGGAACACTTGAACAAGTAATTTGTCGCAAAAACTGGTTTATCTACAAAGCATAAAGCTTGTGTTCATATCACCCATAATATATGGCCGCCATTCTGTTGAAATACGAATTTCGTATCGCTTTGGTTCTCTCGGGCCAGTTGAAGAATATCACAGGCGTTTCATATAATGCCTGTCAACACGCACAAAACGAGGTTTATCAATTTTTAATTAAACCTCAATTCCCCTATATGAAACAAACATTTCCTGCACGGCACCCCTAACATGAGCCTCACTCCTCTTAAATATTGCCACCTGTAGGCAATATTTCCGCAGCCGAGACGGTCGCGTCTTGGAAGACGCGACCGTCGGGGCTGGCTCGAGCAGAGAAGGAGCGCGCGGTCTTCTTTCTTCTCTTGGGCTCGACCCACTCTTGCCCTCGACCCACTACCTACAGGTGGCAATATAAACTCGTTGAATCTTCTAGTTATTATTTTTTCTTTTCTTTTTTCGTAAAACCGTAAAAACACGCATACAACGTTCACGAGCGCTTCTACATAGTCGCCCTAAACACTCCGCTGTAAAATGTGATCTTCAGTTCACGTGTGCGAACATTGTTTAGAAGTTATTCGGATATCAAATTGCATTTTATGACGTTCTTGGATGTATTGGATGTTCTTGGTAAATTATTGTGCAATACATTATGCAATGCGAGTGAGTTGTTGCAAGGTGAGGTTGACCGCTAGCTGCCCAAATCACACGAACACAGAGGACCACAAGAAGTTGGAGACATGAAGGGTTGACCAGTGATCAGCGGTGGTCGAACAAGTGATGTCGCTTCAGCCAAGGTATTGCCAAGACGACTCTGAATTGTTTGCCAGGGCCCCGACGAAAACAAGTCTCCCTGTCGAAACGTCGGCGCAAGCGACATCCCTTGTTGGACCACTGCTGATCGTCGCGGACGCATGCGACTGCTTAGGAAGATTCCTCGAACCTATGTAATGTAACGCACAAACTATAACTCATAGAGTAGCTCCATTATAAATCTAAACGGAATCTTTGTAGCAATCTTTAAATCCCATTAGATATTATGAAAGCTGTATTTTCCGACTTTACCGGCATGTGGCAGACAACTGGGTGTCTTGGTTCATGTCGTGTCGCGCCTCTTGGGTAGCGTATATTTAACTCAAGGGGGAAAATACAGAGAATCACGAACAACACATCCAAGGACAACTAAGAACTATTATTCGTGCTGTTTATGCAGGATGGCAAATAACAACGTTGTCCAAGAAGGGCGCGTACACGCCCTTCTTGGTGTCTTGGTACAGCTCATCTATTGAACATATGCAAAAATTAGTATAGCAAATAATCCCTTACGGACGCTATCTAGAAAAGTTAAAAGAAGGCAAACGCCTGGTGAAGGGCACTGTTTTCACAATATTAACCAAATCAAAGCCTAATTTGAAGTTAACAATGTTGCTGTTGTGTACCGATTCCAGCCGCTGAGTTCAGCGGATGACGTATCTCCGTCGGTCAAACTTGGTGATGAAGAGCGCCTTCTTCTGGCCCCAAAAGTATATATTCCAGTTGTTATCGAGTTCCCTCGTTGTGCGTTTGTTTCGTGACGGCAATAAAAGGTTATTGCCGACACCACTTCGTGGCGATGGTGCCTCGTGATATGACCCACGCAGCAACATAACACTGGCGACGAAGATGGGATTCGAATGAGACCGCCGCAATGGAAAGCTAGCTCCGTCCGGTACGTACTCGTTTCCAATGACGGCCACCACAACGAAGGGGCTCGAGCCTTTCAACATCGCTCACCCTGAAGAGTGGGAGGACTATGCAGAACGTTTCCAGTTCTTCCTCGAGGCGCAGGACGTTACGGAGGCCAGCAAGAAGAGATCAACATTCCTCAGCCGCTGCGGCC
This sequence comes from Dermacentor silvarum, assembly GCF_013339745.2. Classification (NCBI taxonomy): domain Eukaryota; kingdom Metazoa; phylum Arthropoda; class Arachnida; order Ixodida; family Ixodidae; genus Dermacentor; species Dermacentor silvarum. The sequence continues at coordinate 86,692,542 of NC_051161.1, forward strand.
CCGCCACTTTTCAATTAGCCAGGGTGCTCGTGTCACAGGCCCAGCTGAAGGATACACCGTTCGAAACAATACTCGGCGTTCTCCTCGACCACCTAGCGCCGAAACCACCGGAGCTTGCCAGGCGATATGAATTCCATCGCCGCGACCCGGCACCAAGTGAGTCTGCCGCCGCCTACCTCGCTGATCTTCGAACGACGGCACAGCACTGCAACTTCAACGACCTCGACACCGTGCTACGGGATCGATTCGTGTTCGGACTGCAGAACGACATGGTGAAGCGGCGACTACTGGCGAAAAAAGAAGTGTCTCTCCCCATTGCTGTCGAGGAAGCAGTCGCTGCTAAGGCAATTGCCCGGGAAGCTAGCCTACCCTCGTTTCAAACCACGAACACGCCGCGTTTCGAGCCCGTGCATCAAGGGGCGACGACTGGCGATGATGGCGAGCAAGACACCGTCGAAGATGTTCTTCGGTTACGTGCGAGCCCTACTCAGCGACGGGACACCGAGAGATTAGTGGGCGGCCCCTGCGCCAGCTGTAGAGGCCCGCACGAACCCCGCCTGTGACGCTTACGTGGTGCCAAGTGCGGGGAAATGTGGAAAAACCATGCACATTGATAAGGTCTGCCGGTCCCGGAGGCAGCTTAGCCTACGTCTAAATGCCAAAGACCAAGCCCGGACGCAACAATTCAAGACCACTCCTCGCACAAACATTTCATACTGCGACGACTTGGCAGTTACTGCTATCAACGAAGTGTCTAAACCCGCCAAGAGGAAGATACGTGTGAGTGTAAGAATCGAAGGCACACAGTGTCAGATGGAGGTGGATTCGGGATCAACCTTTTCCATTATCTCCGACGCCACAACCTGAAGCATTTTTCCAAAGGGGTGTGTCCTGAAACCTAGAGCCGCTTGACGTTATCATGAGAGACTATCAAGTCAACCGTATCGATGTACGTAGAGTTGGCACCGTCCGAGTGCAGTTCAAAGATTTTGACGGCCCATTGTGCCTGTCATGGTCAAGGGCGAGCGCCCAAGTCTTCTCGGGCTGGATTGGTTTCCGGCACTAGATGTCAATATCACGGGAGTGCAACGCATCGATCAGCAACCATCCTCACTTAATAACATATTCCGGGACTTTGCCTCTGTGTTTGACGGGACGCTGGGCTGCTACAAGGGACCGCTCGTGCAGTTTGCACTTAATCCTGAGGTTGTGCTTATCCGCCTGAAAGCAAGAAGGATTCGTTTCGCACCGCGACCAAAAATTGACGCTAAACTGGACAAACTGACACAAGAAGGAATCCTAGAGCCAGTTGACCACGCTCGTTGGGAAACACCTATTGTTACCCCACTGAAAGCAAATAGGAACGTCCGCATCTGTGCAGACTACGAGTGCACCGTCAACAAAGCCTTGCAGCAGCACTCGTATCCAGTTACAGCTGTCAACCACCTGCTGGCATCCCTCTCTGGTGGAACTCTTTGCGAAGCTAGACTTAGCACAGGCCTACCAACAGCTCCCAGTGACTGATGAATCTGCACAGGTGCAGACCATTGTGACGCATCGGGGTGCTTTTCCTGTTCGACGATTACAGTTCGGGGTCAGCGTCACACCTGGCGTGTTCCAGTGTTTAATGGAGAACCTGCTGCGCCAACTACCAGGCGTTATTTCATATTTGATGATGTCCTCATTTCAAGTGCATCGCACCAGGAATTGCTTAGTCGCCTTCGAGAGGCCGTTCAGCGGTTTCAGGATGCAGGGCTTAAGGTCAAGAAGGAAAAAACGCCTGCTATGATTAACTCAAGTGTAATTTTTGGATTTCCGAGTCGATTCGGAGGGAATTCACCCCACACTGGCCAAGGCGCAAGCCATCCTAATTCACCGGGGCCGTTGAACAGAGCCGAGATGCAGGCTTTCCAGTGTCTTCTCAATTTCTATCAATGCATTCCTTCCACACAAGGCCCCTGTCGCTGAACCCCTGCACCCATTGTTGGACAAGAAGTTCCCCTGACTGTGGGGAAACCTACAACAAACTGCGTTCGACAATGTGAAGGAGCTACTGGCATCCAACTAGGTGCTGACGCACTTCGACGAGAAGAAGCCGGTAGTCCTTGCCTGCGATGCGTCCCCGTACGGAATAGGAGTGGGGTTGAGTCACAGAATGCCGGATGACACGGAAGCACCAATCGCTTTTTATTCAATAACCTTGTCCTCTACGGAGCTTAATTACGCCCACATTGATAAGGAAGCACTCGCTGTGGTTGCCGGAGTAAAGAAGTGCCATGACTACATATTCCGCCGTCCATTTCGGAATTTTACAGACCACGAGCTGCTCCTGGGGCTCTTCACACCAGACTGGCCAACGCCACAGATGCTTTCACCGAGAATGTTGCTTTGGTCAATTTTTCTAAATGGATACCAGCGTACTCTCCACCACCGACCTGGAAAACAGCTAGGCCACGCCAATGGTCTCAGCAGACTGCCTCAAGCGGACCAGTGCCAGGATGACCCATCGACAGCAGAGGTCTTCATGCTTGTGGACGTACTTCCAGAGTCTCCAGTCCATGCAGACGATGTGGCTAAGTACTCCGCCAAGGATGCTATCCTCTCCCGTGCCCTCAACTGGGTGTGAAAGGGGTGGCCAAGTTGCGCTCCGAGTTCCGAATTCAGACCTTCTTGTCCAGGCAATATGAGCTGTCCGCCCACAAGGGATGCTTACTGTGCGGTGACCGTGCGCTGATTCCACAGAAGCTCCGTTTCCGGGTCCTAGAAGTCTGCATGTCGGATACCCCGGCATAGTCAGAATGAAAGCGCTCGCCCGCAGTTCTGTATGTTGGCGCGGCATGCATGGATGCGGCCATTGAGGAATGGGTCTGGCGGTGCTTTCCCTGCCAGGAAACACGGCCCGGGATGCCTCAGGTACCTGTGCACCCATGGGAGACGACCCGGACTCCATGGTCGCGCCTGCAGATTGATTTTGCTGGTCCATTCCAAGGACAGACCTTCTTGATTGTGGTGGATTCTTATTTCAAATGGCTGGAGGTCATACCAATGTCGTCAAAGACATCGAGTGCTGCAATCACTACCTTACAAAGATTGTTCGCAAGTCATGGCCGGTCAGATACCTTCGTCTCAGACAATGGCCGACAATTCACATCCACAGAATTTCGGGGGTTACTGGATGCCAACCTCATCCGCCAAGTGACATCTGCACCGTTCCATCCATCCACGAACGGGCAGACTGAAAGGATCGTACGGACCACCAAAGAGCATTATCTCGGATAATCCAAGGAAGCTGGGCACAGCGCCTGGCAGACTTCACTCTACAGCAGCATGTAACTCCGCACACAGTCACGGGACACTCCCCGTGCGAGTTGCTGATGGGCCGCCGACTGTCTACCATGCTGGACCGGCTGCACCCAGAACCCTGACAAGTCCTCCCGGTTGGCAGAAGCTCTGCCTACACCACGCACATTCCAGCCCGACGACCCTGTATTTGTACGGAGCTAAAGCCAGGGCCCACCATAGGTATCTGCTGTGATTTCCAGATCAACTTGTCCGATCTCTTATAAGGTTGCTCTTATAAGAAATTCCATAATGTGTTTGTATATTATATGCTCTAGTATTTTGCATGAATATGGCTACAGGTATTTTGCATGAATATGGAGTTAAAGATATGAGCCGGTAGTTACAAAGATGTTGCTTACTACCTGACCTATGTAACGGAAGCACCTTAGCCATCTTCCATGACGGTACTATGCCGGAAGTTAGTGATATATTGAGGATAAGAATAAAGTAGCGTGAAGTCCATAAGCCATACCGAGCGAGAAACAAATTCGGGATGCCATCAGGCCTTTTACATTTTTTTATGAAGATTCAGTAAGACGTTTAAGACACCTTCTTTGCTAAGAGATCATTATTGTATCAAGGTGGATGAATGTTTCAAAAGAAAAAAGACACCATCGAACCCCAGAAGTTTATGTTGAGTGAGGCGTTTCCTGGTCAAAATATGCCTAACTTCGTCGTGCGCTCTGCACTTGCAAATGGTTCCTCACAAACGGCAAAGAAAACAACGCTTAAAAGCTTAAAACTGGTGATGGGCGCATATTGGAAGTTTCGAATACTAATTGAACACCACCCGCTAACTTTTCGTATACGCAAAGCAACTATACAGTATTTTCCAATATTAAATACTGACCATATATTTTGCAACTAGTGAATGTTGAACTGTGGTTACAGTTCTCCATCGGCTACACAAAGTGTCGCAAATTAGCAGGTTAGCAACGACAACCGTTTTCGAAATAATTGCCTGAATATGTTACCAAAATTCAAAAAGCCGCGCACACGAGGCAACACCACAACTGCAGAGCTTCACACTTGAATATGATCAGTGGCACCCCCCTCCCGATCCATGCTCCTCCAACAACTGACCGATATTAAAAAGGTCAAAGCACAAACTCAATCTGGAAGATGCTCAGCTTGTGTGCTTGTGGTTCCCTCGATGTTTTATTGGATGACCAAGTTTACGTGCTCTCTAAGGTGTTTCTTCTCTCCTTTTTTGACTGTCCGACTCTATATTTTTCGAATCGGTTCACGAGGCTTAGAATATCACCGGAGCTAACAAGTAGCTTTGTGCCAGGATGTTTCAAGGCTGTATTGAAAGCACGCTCTTCACTCCTTTGACCAGGACAACGCCTGGATGTGCAAGAAAATAAAAAACCCTCCACATTTCCACCGAGGTGATTTCGAATAGACGAACCGTGTCAAGACAGCACTCCAATTCAGTCGCCTGAAGCGCTGGCTTCTCCTGGTTAACGATGACCTCGTTCCGTCCCCTCATACAATCCTCTTCCTTTCGTTCACCTTCAAATTTCTTTTTCTTCTTTTATTTGTTATTGAAGTCTCCGGGGCCTTCCAGATCTGGCCGCTGTCTCCTTTTGTCAACCGTTCCGGCACCACTGCGTTCAATTTAACATGAAAGGTTGAGCCGCTTTCTTGGAGTCCCGGGAGGCTCAAGAACGAAAGACCCAACTTCGAGCGAACCAATCTACTAGTCCGAGAACGTATTGGAGGATTTCCCGCAGATTTCAGGCCTGATAACCTTCATGTTCGGCTGAATGAGCATGTTGTAGGTACGTTTTTTTCCCACCGCGCATAGGATGTCGAGGCCAAAGAAAGAACAAGTCTTATTTATTGGAACTATTGTTGCATTTTGCTTATTTTCTTATATTTGTTTCTGTAAGAGTGTGTGTGTGTGTGTTTGTGTGTGTGTGAGTATGTGCGATTGTGTGTGTGTGTATGTGTGTGTGTGTGTGTGCGTATGTGTACGTGTGGGCGCGTACGTGTGTGTGCGCGTGTTTGTGTGTGTGTGTGTTATATGTGTGTTTGTGTGCGTGCGTGCGTGCGCGCGCGTGTGTGTGTGTGTGTGTGTGTGTGTATGTGTGTGCGTGCGAGCGTGCGTGTGTGTGTGTGTGTGTGTGTGTGTGTGTTTGTGTGTGTGTTTGTGTGTGTGTTTGTGTGTGTGTTTGTGTGCTTCTGGGGCTGGCACGGCGGCTTCCATTTCACAGAACGGGAATATGCAGGGAAGCCATCCGACATACCTTTCTGTAGAATTTTTTTTCTGTGACTTAAGTCATTTTATCACTTCGAGTAAACAATTTTATTTTCCATGAGAGCTTTCTTAGACTTATCTCACCGGAAAACACGTTTTCAAGAAAAATTGCACTATTCCTAATAAGGTAATAGGTAATAAACCATTACCTAAATCTTTACCATACCAACCCGCTGTCGCTTCTGCTAGTTCTCGCCGATGGCATCGGAGAGATAACATCACTCGTGGACAGCGCAGTACTTAGCGTTCGGCGCTTCTCCAGCGACCCACCGCACCCGCTCTCCAAACCTGGATCAAACCTAGATCGAAGCTTACAGCCTGCAGGAGCTGTCAACCTCCAGCTACATACCACCGCCCGTACAAAGGGTCTGTGCGAAGTCCTCGTCTTTGACGACATACCAGCCGACCCCAGTATTGGTACGGAATATACGCCCTCTCCGACAACGTATACGGCTGAGCAATCAGGGCACTGAAGTTAAGCTGCGCTCCAAGACTTCGAGCATGCCATCGCGTCCCCAGCACGTCAATCTTCTGCCCGGAAGACCCTTTAATACGTGCTCGAAGATCACGGCGCCATGATGGCTGACAATCCTGCACAACTTTCCAGCACTCATTTGCTTGAGCAGTTAACCACCCACATGTATGCGTGCCACTGCGGTGCTATACTGAAAGAGAACGTGCCCTTATCGCTGAACCAGTACGCGACATGCCTTCTGTGGCTGCCGGCAACGTGACAAGATTATCTTAAGTCCGATTTGATGTGAGGCATGGTCTACCGACGAAAAAAAAAAAAAGCTGGCTCTCCCGTAATCGAGAGTAGATGTAAGCATGAAATGGATACTGGCAAAGCAGATTGGTTGGAGATGATACTAGCCACAATCTTAAAATGGGTGTAGTGTATGTCTGCAACGGCACACCACACCGCACCACACCGGAGCACGCCATACTGTGCACTGGCCCATATGGACGCTGCCCAGCTAGAAGAAGAAAACCGGTTGAAGGCGGCACGACAGGCAGCGAAAGTCGCCAGGGAGGCAGAGCAAACTGCCCAGATAGAAGAAGAAAAGCGCCTGAAGGAGGCGCCACGCAGCGTGGCGCCATCTCTCGAGGTGACGCAAAACCCGCGCCGCGGAACACACGGACGGCTGGTGCTCAAAAGAGCACAGGCAACCCTGCCTCATTGCCAAAAAATGACAATGAAGTGTGTGGCACCCTGTATCTGCTTTTTGAACGTCGCTATTGGAAATGACAATGAATCTTCAGCGTACAAGAAGTTAGAGCTTCAGTGATATTGTGAATAAATATTATGAAGAACTCGGAAGCAATATTAGTTGCAACTTGTTTGGGCAGTAACTAGTGTATGTAATGCGGTGCTGTACAAAGGGTTGGGGGCCAGAGACCCCATTTTCTTAACTTTTGAATGGTTGCCCGGATAATCTCCTTTTCTTCGGGCAGCGATGCCCCGAATGTTCTCGTTTGAGTGCTCGGATAACGGCTCTGGCTTTTCGCTTAAGGCTACTTGAAGGTCGCCGACAAGGGGAGCTAGAAGCATTCAAGCTTAATACCAGATCGGGTACCCTTTTCCCGCAGCTGCAAACTCTGCTCCATATCTACGCCAAGCAGAATTTGTGCGCTAAACTATGTCTCTTCTTATCACTTGCAAGCCAATAGTTTGGTGGAAAGGGCTAATAAGACGATTAAAGCAGGTTTGGCTGTATATTGCGCAAGCGATAATCGGTAAAAAGCAGAGTGGGATGAACATCTCCAGACTGTTACTTCATACAGTAAACTCAGCTGGAACATCGTCATAAGAAACAGTCTATGACCGGTCCCCCGACTGCATGCGGTCAACATGGATACCCCTATCAAATTAGAGAGTGCAGTCACGCGTCAGACGGCATGCAGCTATATTAAAGAAGAGGATCACAAGAGCGCATCGGAAGCTCAATAAGTTCGAAAGAGCCAAGATGACCGTCGGCACTGTCTAGCTGAGGCGAGGAGATGAGGCCTGATTTTAGCAAAGTGATCACTCGCTAAGGCATATTAACTACAAGCTAAAATAGAAAAAAAACCATCGCGATTACACAATGGGCCTCTTCGATTATCTGTTTCTGACAGTCCCGGACTGTTCGAGAAGCTGCACACGCAACGCTCATTGGCTGAAAGCACTACTTCGGGCAGTCCGGGACTGTCAGGAATGGATTATCCCTGACAATCCCTATCAGAGCTGTGAGAGAGTGAAATCAGAGTATAAACATAGAGAGAGATTGTGGTTGTGATGAGGAAGAGGCGCTATTCTCGCACCATAGCAGATGCGGGGTGGAGAGGAGGGGCGAAGGTATGTGCGAGTGGCACGCGTGGAGCTGCTGCCAACGACGATCGCAGTTTCCCCGCGATCGCGCCGAACGCGCCTGGTGTCCGTGACTGCAGCCGATGCCTCTGGCGGCGGCTCGGGACGTTTCGACCAGACAGCTGTACACTGGGTGCTTCGGAAGGACTGAAGCGAGAGCTAGGGGAGCTGAAACCAAGCGTCGCAGAAGAGGACATCCCGAGTTTAGATTGAGGGAAGCCACGAGTTTGCGTAGGCAAAGAAATGAAGATCCGGAGACTTGTGAACGTGGCCGTTTGCATTCATCGTGATACTACGCAGAACATCGCGAAGAAATCCTGAGCGCCAGGAAGAAAAGTGTTTGGTTTGCCACTACTTTACTAGGCTTTCCCCAGCACCGCTGGTCTCTGGTTTTTGCGGTAGCCACACATAATTTTTACAGCGAAGCTGTACACCTCTCGTTGGTCGGAAAATTTCGTGGCGTAAACACAAAGTGCCAGGTTAACACTTGAAGGCAAAGAAACATATCTTTCTTTGTAATCAGGCATATATATATATATATATATATATACTTAGTGACGTCACCAGGCTTTTACATATAAAAGGGAGACCCGTCTAGCCACACATTCAGTTCATTCTAAGACTGCCATGGGTACACCATGGAAATTAAAGACACCAGAAGAACGAAGAACAGCGTGAATACAATGCTCGACCATGTGTGGTGTTTAATACAGCTTTGTTGGACATTCATGTTCGGAGAGCGAGATGGCGGCCAATTTTTTTTTCCAAGCGAAGCTTGTATTGCCTCTCAAGTGTCGGTGCCGTTGTAGGTGTGATCGCAATAAACCCGTCTCGCGCAAGTGAAGGAAAATGGCGGGAAAGGCTAAGAATAGACCGCTGGTGAAACACGTGAGACGCGCGCCCGTAACAAGTGACGGGAGCACCCAATCAGGAGCGGGCGCGCGCCGGGGGAAGGCCAAGGAAAGGCAAGGGCCTCGCACGCGTTGCGTCGGGTCTCCTTTTCCGTGCAAGCTCGGCAAACAGATGGGAAGGCTCCGTGTTGTTCGGTCGGTAGCAGTGGTGGTGGTTACATCTTTATTGAAAATCATGGTGGGGTCTCAGGGTGGCCCTGTTGGGGGCGACTCCCTCGGCCCAAGTGACGATTTTCAGTTGTTCCCTGAGATCGGCGGCAGTCCTAAGTAAGGTCTCCCAGGTAAGTTTGGAGGGGGCTGGCAAGAGCGTATTTTGGCGAGGAAAACCCCTACATCCCCAAAGAATGTGGTCCTGTGTTGCCAATTCGTTCATGTTACAATTTTGACATATGGGGTTAAATTCCCCATTTGTCGGTAGCGGAACAGGCCGCTTTCGACGAGAAACGCCGCCAACGTCACCGGGAGCAGGCTCGCGCTCGCCATGCGGATCCTGCGTTTAAGGCAGCCCAAGCCCAGGCTCGACTACAGCGGCAGGCAGCGGATCCCACGTTAAAATCCCGTCTTACCGAAGCCCAGCGTCAACGAAGGGCAGCGAACCCCGAGGCCAGGGAACGCGACACCCGATTTTGAGGGTACGACAAAGTTCGCGTGCCCCCCCCCCCCCCCCCCCCCGTGTTCCCGGTAAGGCAAGGGTCTTAATTTTTTTTTAAGAAAGCGCACGAACGTTACTCCGATTGCTTCACTACAGAATAATTGTGTGCCCAGGCGGGCATTACTTTCGGAAAAATAAACAGAAAACGAACAATGCAACTAATTCACATATAAATAACTTCTTAATTAGAATATTTATGGCATGTTCATATCGGAAAGTTTAAGGAAATATTGATAGAAGTATAGTTGCATGTTTCAACATTTCAATAGGGCTATGGAAGAGGAAATAATTATTGAACTTACCTGATTACGCGGGCAGCACTACGAAGGGCAGCTAGTGGTACCACTTTCTTTTGTTGTAGTAGGGCGGCGTAAAATGAAGCTGAGCTACACGGCACGATAAAGCGGTGCCTTTCGCCTCAGCTCCTGAAGTGACTGTGCATCCAATCGGGAGTTTCGCACAGCACCAATCGGAATAACATCGCTGGAAGAGGGAAATACAACGGAAGCTTGAAGGCGATGTCGCCTTCACCAAGCACTTCACTAGTCCACTTCACTTGACCAGTCGACTCCTCATCACGTGCTTGCTTTGAAACAATAGAACACATCTCGCGTGTGCTGTTTGCCTGTTAAATTTATGCTCAGCCAAGACAATAACTCTGCTTCTAATTTAGCGCTCTTCGGTCCCCTTGTGTGTTTTGTTCAGAAAATATGTTCATGAACTGCCACCTTATCGAGCCATACAATGGGCGTAGGTTCCATCACTGCTAGCATGCACGCGTTCAAACTTGCTTATTCTGTATCGCGCATTTTTTTTTTCAGTCCACGCTCAAGTATTACTCTGCCACCTGTGCTATTGTTTTCTTTTCCTTGTGTTTCAAGGGCTTTATCTATCCTTGAATCATAAGTATTATTCATATTGCGTTAGTGCTCACGCTTTTAAGCTTTAGCTTGTGTAGCATCAATTTACGCGTTCGGTGTTCGCATAAAATGAGAAGTAAAATGGAAGAAGAAATCGAGCATGTTCATTATCTCCACAAAATCTGCCACTTTCTTGCCCCTGCAACTCCTCAAAATCTATCGTCTTAGGTAGCATTACGAAGTGTCACTATTTCCTCTCAAAGGAGTGTGCTTGCAGTTTGATTCAAATCGATGAAATCTACATATGCGCCAAGTATTAAGGAACTTCAGAGTTTCTTTGTGTAGTTGTATACGTACAACAGAACACATTCAATACATTCGCAATACTCAGATCTAATATAACGAGCCACCGGCGAAACGACAGGGTGCGCATTCAGTGCGCCTCAGTATTGTTATCATTTTGAAAGTGACACAATTCCGCATATTGGCATGTCGTATATCTATTTCCGAAAGACGACATGGCCATTCAGGCGTTCCCTATTTCGTTTCCAGGAGGTTGCAGTCAACGCAGGCCATGTAGCCCCCTGCGGGAAAACCAATCTCTCCTTGCAATGCGGTGTCATTGCAAATTCGGGCTATGGGTTGGAACCAGTGTCTCAGAAGCAAAGAAAACAAATAAAAAAGTAGAAAAATAAGAGAGATAACTTAGAAAAAAAGAACCAGGACAGTGAGGTATGGCACAAGGATGTCCCAGAGCTAGAAAGTTTGCGACACCCTTATACAGGCTCAAATATTGAATTCCATTTTGTTTTATTCAGGTCACTCTGGGCGCTTTCCTGAAGCTTGTCTACTTATTGAAGGGCACTGATCTCCATTTCGCAATATGAAATCTACGGGAGGTGAAATGAAACTTCTTTTCTCGTTTCTGTTGATCTTCTATTGTTATTTAATCATGCTTTAAACCCTTACAGTGTGACGAGTTCTTGAAAATATGCGCAGCGCTATTCAATTTTTTCCCCATTAGGCACGGTTTGCCAACATTTCCGACACAGGAATGGGTTGCTCGTTAAACAGATTGTATCAAGTGTTTGAGGTTTGCATATACCGCATTAATTTCCCTCGTTGCCGTGACACTGACACACCGTCTAAATAAGGAGTGGTTTGCTATTTTGGCAATAAAGTCATACTACAACGCAGAAGACTGCAAACCAAATAATCGTGCCGATTTAATAATATAAATCAATCAGCAGGTTACATTTTACAATGAATAACCTAAGCGAATACTACACGTCATCGTCCTGTTCTGCGTAGGATGGCGATTATCGCACATTTACATTCTACTACCAAGAAGTCGCAAAGACATACATCTGAAAGCAGTTTGCGTATAGGGTTGTGCGGCCTGTCAGCTGGCGGAATAAAATTTCAACGGTCTGTTGTAAAAACTAAACATTGCATTAGACGCTTCATGCACACACACATTATCATACCGCTTTCGAAGGTCGCATTAAGAAGTGTGTTCAAGTTTATTATCCACAGTATTAGCAGTCCAATAAACATGAGTGTCGTCAATCTTGCAAAATGTGTCCGCTGAATATTTTATTATCGTTGATAGCTGGTGGTAAAATGAAGCAGTGCTCAAGATGGAACAAATAACTGAAGATTTGGACTCAATTTAATGAGAGGACTGCCGCTGTTATTACCCGATGTAAGGCAATGGGGTTTTGTTGGTTGAGCATCCGCTCGCGCGCAAGATGTGTTTGGTTAGCATGGTGGTGGCATGGGACGCTCAGCTTTGGGTTAGTTGATGCTCTGTGACCTCTCTTGATGCAAAATTAAGTACTAGGAGTTTGTTTTAAGTGCGGAGCACTTTAGGGCACCGGGATGTCGTCCCTCATCGGTGGGTGTCACGCACAACACAAGGTCTATGTAAGACATAAAACTCGCATAAAATTCTCATAAAATGAATACATTTCACCGAATAAGTATAAAATAATATAAAATAAGGAAAACATAATGACTTCCCTCATTTATTAACCAAAATTAATGAAAACTCGATCGAAAACGCCAAGCTGATACCGAAACAAGTCAAGAGAGGGCGCCACAGCCTCACAAGTGGGAAGATTCCGCTAGGGCGCGCTGAGAGCCAGGGTGCGCTGAAATAGAGAAAGTGAACTGAATGCAAAAAATGGAAACAAAAAAAGGCCTTGGAGATTTACAAGAATGAGAAGAAAGAAATTAGAAGGGAAAATCTGTACGATAACACAAAAGGGCAGTCAGTGCCTTGCTATTTGAGGCTCCAGCCGCTAGCCTAAGGACCAAAACATACCGGAGCAAATATTCGGAACTACTTGAGGCATGTGTATGCTGCAGTAAAGATCCGGAGACCACTCAGCACATCCTAATGGAATGCGAAGGGCTTCACCCAGAGACAACCGTAGGTAACGTACAACTTCTAGAAGCGCTTCGGTTTAAAGTGGAAGGAAACATCAGCCGATCAGCCGTAGAGATAAGCACGAGACGATTAGAGTATTGGTGGAAAAAAAGCAGGGAAGAGATTGGTACGACCTGATCTCTTAAAATCTTAGGTAGCGGTACAAGGTGAATCTTGGGAAAAAAAGGCATTATTGAGAGGTATACAAAAATGCTAGATAAAGAACATGTATGGTATACATGATTAAATTAAGCAGGATAGGTGGCTATTTGTCACCGCCCCGTTTCAAAAGGGATGCCAATAAATCATCATCATCATCATCACCCCGTGCTCCGGGACGCTCTTTCCCGCCATGGATGCCGAGCAGCAAGCACGCTTGGAGCGACAGCGGCCGCTCGCCCGTGAAAGACAGCGCCGACGCAGGGCTGATCAAGCGGTGCGCGCCCGAGAAGCTGAAGTTGCTGGCCGGCGCAGGCAAGCTAATCCCAACATCGTGAAAAGAATCGCTAACCACAAGATAAACACAGGATAAAAGAAGATTAACACAAGGGAAACACCGGCGAAACACTGCTCCGCACTTCCACAGCTTTCACGTTGAGTGGAACTGCATTACCGCCGAGATTATCATTCTTTACAATGTCGGTTGTTTAGGTATTAGTTGAATGTGTTGTGTCCTGGTATCTCTCACTTGTTACCAGAATCAAGATGACCAGTATTGAAACGCTTGCTATGGACGCAGCTAACAAGATGTCGGAGTGAAAATTGTAAAAAAATCACAGCATATCCACGGGGTGAATGATGATGAGTGGGCGAAGCTCCGGAGGGAATCATCGGATCTCCCGCTTAAGGGGACGCTAGCACAAACGCGTTAGAAACGTGCAGTACTCTCTAGTAAGGGGGAGCGGCCACAGCGTCTTACGCAGCCATTTACACATGCCGGAACGTGCACCGCGTTTGCCGACGCCATCACATGACTGCTGAGAGAGTATACCCCCCGTATTCATAAACGCTCCTCGACTTGAACTTGACTTGCCACCGCCTTGGGCAGCGCGTTCGAAACGCGTTGAAGGTAAGGCGGAGAGGCCACAGCGTCTTACACCAGCTTCTTACACGGGCCGTAACGCGCTACCACAAACGCGTTAGAAACGCGCTAGAAACGCGGCCTTTCGTTAATGTTGGGTATTTATTGCCATCGTGGTGCGTGTGTCTATGTGCGCTTCGTGGCGTAGTGGGCTAACGCCGCGCGCTCGGAAGCGAGGGGTCCTTGGTTCGATTCCGCGCTACGGACACAACTTCGGAATTTTTTTTCTCATTTTTCTCAGACTGGTTACACACTACTACTACGACGACGGGGACGGAACGGGTGCCGCTATAAGGAGCTTCGCTCCTAAAAAGTTGAGAACGTTTTGTGTACATTCTGTTAGATGTCACAAAAGTGCGCTATTCAAATCCCAAACGATACTAATAATTACTAAATATCAAGAAACTGCGCGTTGCATGGTTAAGTTATCGCCAGATATGGGAATATTTATAAACAATTTCTGCGAAAATATTTTGCAAATAAATTCTTGATTTTTAAGTACCAGATTCATGACCTCCTATGAGGCATGCCGTAGTGCTCCGGATTAAATTTGACCACCTGCGGTACTTAAAGCTGCACTCGATGCAGTGTACTGGTGCATTTCTTTTTTTTGCATTCTTTCCCCATGGCAATGCAGCTGCCGCGACCAGGGACGAATACGCGCCCACGATCTCCATAGCGCAACGCCATATCCTATGAGCTACCACGGCGGGTAATTAACAATTCCTACGAGAAACTCATCCACTACAAGAACACGAAAAGAGCTAGTTGGCTAAAATATTTCGGGGAGCGCCGGGTGCCTTGTCAGCTGTACAGGCTGCATGCCAACAGAAGCAGCGCAGACGTTTTTACTCTTTCAGTTTCAGACTCATCTGGTGAGCGGCGGAACCTTTGGCTCGGGCATGTGTTCTCGGGCAACGATCAAAAGCGGGCTGCGTATCGTTGCAATCCGAGTCGGGGAGTGGTAGGAACTAGCCGATTTGGGTACCCTTACTGAGATTTTTCCAGCATTGGTGTCTGCACATAGCCACGTCGACCAGAGATAATATACGCTCACATAAAATACGCAACGTCTGTGGGCGGCAGACAAAAGTGGGACACCTGTAAAATATTTACAAAGCGCACTCTCGGGCAGATGCTTTGCCATTACGAGACGCCAGCGCTTCAAAACGGGGCGCCCCCGCTTGGTTGAGGAAATCTCACAAAAAATGGCTATCTAGAAATTCCCGCAATAGAAGACCCCACAACCTTTCGGCGCCTGTTCCCGCCATCACAGTCTGTTCTGTAGTAAGTGGAATATATGTTTGAGCTTTGGCCTTTCCGCTGAAATATTTAGACATACGTGTTACTTTGTGCCTCCCAGATGTAAAGCATGTAATCCTTATAGGTTTCCTAAACTGGTGTCGTTTGTCAATTTAGCCCATTGATTCATTTGAAATACCATACTTTTGCCGCACCGTGTTTTCCTCTTTTTCTGTTTTCATTTTTCACAGAACCTCCCATTAACCTGCACTGTTCGACCGGGACCGATTATTTCTAAACACGGGAATAGATTTTACTAAAACAGCAGTTGACAGCAGGTTTGCTATCACCTCGTAACATAATACCGACGACGACGATTGTGGTAGTAACCTTAAACTCGTCATCTTCAGAAAAACCTGTTCATGCTCAGCTTCTCTCACCGTGTTGTGAAGAAAGAAATGGTTAGTAGCCCTCTAATATCACAGTCATTTTAACTCATGCGCCTGCGGCAGCGAGTCATTGGGTGCCCGAAGAGGAAACCACTGCGTCTTTCTTTTTTACTTTAAGCAATCATAACAATGAATGACACCACCATCCTCAAACTTATGGTGGTGCTAGCATTAAAGGCGTGAAATATTGACGAAGTCATGCAACGCCAGCATCCGATCAAGTGGTTCTTATTGTAGCTTAACCGGCAGTGATAGCCCAGTTACTATGGCGCTGGGCTGCTTAGCTAGAATTCGCGGGTTCAATCTGGCCACGGCGGCCGCATTTCAACGGGAGCGAACTTCAAAAAGGCTCCTGTACTGTGTCCCAAATTCTGAAACCTTCCTTACCTTAGTAAGGATAGAGGCCTCCATGGAGGTTAGGTCGCTGTACGTTAATTCGGAAAGCTTAATTCCTTACTGAAGCGCTCTTGGAGGAGGCTTCTTTGGTGCTCCCTTACCGCAAGGCAGCTCCTAAGCTACTTTCAGGCTTCCTGTTCTTGCCTATTTTACTGAACGAGCGCTTCTCAGCAATGTCTTTCCCCACTTCTTCACTGAATGAGGGTTTCTCGACAATTCTTGCCCACGTGGTGCTCGTTTGCGCACGCGCAATAGCTTTCCAATGCCCCGCAGGCAGGTTAGAAGAAAACAGTAGCAGTGAGTTTCGAAAGATGGCACCACCATTCATACAATATTCAATGTACACGAAAACTTCTCTATCTATGGTCTCTGAGATGCTAGGTGAGCGGGCCTTGCTTGCCGCACGCGCCACCATATATAGATGCCATCCTCAGCTAATACAGCCTTTCTCGTTAAGCCTATAGCAACTAAACATTAGAAGCCGATCTGAGGATCACGAACACCTTGTGGTCAAAACAGACAAAAATCTAAAGCTGATGCAACTAGCACTTGAAAAAAAAAAAAAAAACACTAGCTCTCCCGCAATCGAGAGCAGATGTAAGCATAAAATGGCTACCGTATAGTGTCTTTTGCTGCCTGTGGTGCCGCCGCCTTCAACCGCTTGTCTTCTTTCAACAGTGCAGGGATCAGCGTCAGTCGCTACTTATTCTTCTTAGGGAGATTACATGGAACAGCGCTTGAATGTAGGCTCCCTAATTCTTCTTGTCGTGGACCGCTCACGACTCACGGATCGCTGGCGTTCAGAAGAGCACAGGCAACCCTATCTCAGAGCCAAAAGATGACAATCAAGTGTATGGTGCCCTCCACCTGCCTTTTGAAAGTCGCTATTGTAAAATATAAATAAAACTTCAGCATACTAGAAGTAACTTGAGTGATAATGTGAACAAACATTAGGAAGAAATCGGAAGCAATATTTTTTGTAACTTGTTTAGGAAGTAACTAGCGTATGTAATGCAGTCCTGGACAAACGTTTGTGTGCCAGAGACCGCATTTTCTTAACTTCTGACTAGTTGCCCGTATGATCTCGTTTTCTCGCAACGATGCCCAGATGTTCTCGTGTGAGTGCCCGGGTGATCTCGTTTGAGTGCCCGGATAACGGCTATGGCTTTTGGCTCAAGGTCACTTGAAGGTCGGCGACAACGGGAGCTAAAAGTATTTCATGCTTAAAAACTCTTGTGTTAGAATTGTTCGCAAGCGAAAATGCCAGCCAATGCTGTTGCTAAACGCGGTAATAGCAAAGGCTACCGGCCGCCGTCAAAGAACACTTACGATGGAAAAGTTGTGAATTCATCCCCTCGGGCCCGCATTCACAAAACGCTCCTGCGCGCTAATTTCTCTCAAGAGAGCATTACTGCTAATCCTGATGCTGGACATTTGTTACTGGGAGAAGAAATGTTACTGTGAGAAGAGAGGTTTAAATATATTTACAAGGTATTTACAATGCGTCCACTAGCATACGAGGCATACAAAAATGGACGATAGCCCGCGCGCCATCAGCCGGAGTCATCGTCTCCTGTACTGTCCTCAGCTTGGTCTCTGGCAGTGCTTTGTAACAATATTACCGACGGAATTCGGCCAATGACAAATTACACTAACGAACGAAAATCTTATTAATTCATTCGTTAATAACTGATGGCGTCTAACGTCACAAGAAACATTTGGCTTTCTGAACACGTCAGCCATATTTATCGCAATAGAAACATTTTTTTGGCGAGGAGTATTAGAATCTCTCTGAGAAGTAGCGCCAAGCAGCATCTGACGTGGGGAAATGTTTTTCAGATACAATGAGGGAGCTCTTGGGGATTTTCTTTTTTGAGTTAACTATTTAATTTGATACATGCTTTTGATGGCAAACAAATTGTATTGAGAAAGTTATTCGCTAATCATGCTAATAACCTCCCATAATGCCTTTTGCACAAAGAGGAAGATGTGTATGAATGCAAAAGTCGTTCATTGAAAAATATCACCAGCCCTTCCCCTGTCCAGAAAATGGGGGTAAGCGAAGCTTGTCATGTGGGTATCTGACCTTCGTGGTGATTTTCTTTCTTTCTTTCTCTATTTCTTTCTCTCTTTTTCTCTCTTCCTATCTCTCTCTCTTTAATTCTTTCTCTCTTTCTATAACTCTTTCTTCCTTTCTCTCTCTTTCTCTGTTTCTCTGACTTTTGTGCTGATTTTCTTTCTCTCTCTCTCTTTCTCTATCTTTCTTTATCTATTTCTTTCTATCTCTCACTCTCTCTTTTCTCTCTTTCTTTCTTGGCCTTCGTGGTGATTTTCTTTCTTTCTCGCTCTCTCTCTTTCGCTTTCTTCCTCTTTCTTTCTTTTTCGTCGCTGGTATGTGCCAATGAGTTTGGACCCTTTCTGCACTATCGCCAGGATCGGCTCACTTTTCAGCGTGACACCGTCGCCACCACCACCGCCGCGGAAACTTGAGCCTATAAATCTCCGCGTAAAAAAAAAAGAAAAAAGCAGCCAGGCACACAAAAAGTCAGCCAGCACGAGTAGGATTTTTATTTTCACTTTAGAGCAACGCTCCATAATATGTACAGGCGCTTCTCAGCGTTTGAAAGATACAGTGCTGAATACGTATACATCATTATCACTGAAACACCATACTCACATACGCACACCAATACGACGCGCCGAATAACATGTTCTCAGGTGCAGCTGCTTTTTTAATGAACGTCGATGAGGAGTTATATATGGTCACACAAAAATGCCACAGTGTTTGTCGCATAAATAACTATATACAGTTTCATGCAGAAAATGCCAGGAAGGTTACAGCGCTTAAATACAGGGATCACGTCTACCATTACACATAAAACTGAGACGTCAAAGAGCACACTAGATAAATCACAGGTTATGACTGCCGCGGCAACACATCGAGC
The DNA here is from genome assembly GCF_013339745.2 of Dermacentor silvarum. Classification (NCBI taxonomy): domain Eukaryota; kingdom Metazoa; phylum Arthropoda; class Arachnida; order Ixodida; family Ixodidae; genus Dermacentor; species Dermacentor silvarum. The sequence goes on from NC_051161.1 coordinate 86,711,464, forward strand.
ACCGCTCTTAGAAAATTCCTGGAACTGACTCGTGACAAAGAGAATACAGGCGAATAGCACAACATCTTGTACATTTTCTGGCTCTGTGAAAGGATATTCGAGCAGATCGTCTTCGAACGGACGTCCTTGAATACTTCAGCAATGCAAGAAAAAAAGGGCTATAGCTTAACGATGTCTCGGCTATTCAGCACAAGAATGAGATCTTTTGAGGGATGCCACAAATTAGAGCATGTTCACGAAAAACAAAGGAGGAAATTTAGAAGTCATGGTAAAGACTCTTACCGTGAAAAACAACATCCTCAATACAAAAAAAAAATTAAACGTTTAAATGCGTGAATGTCTCGTCTCAGGACTGACACCCTTTTGGATTGGTTACCGAACTCCCAAAGCAAGGGTCTCTACACAGTACCCTTGGCAGTAAGCAGTTATGACTGATAACTATAGGAGTGGTGAAACCTTGTCGTTTGAACGTCACCTACATCGAACCAAGTGAAATAACATCTTATCGTGACAGCACTATTTCAATGGGCAAGGCACCATGATAACTAGTAATGAGGCCTGAAGTTTATGTACCACATAAGTCCGGAAAGCCACTCTAAATGTGCCTCTAAAGTTCAAAGCCCTCGGCAAACATTTGGAGGCGACATGGTTATTCTTCCACTGACTTCCCTACACTTTCAAGCCGCATTGTGTTACAGACAGCAACACGGTGTTACAGGTGCTACTATAAGAAGACACCAGTCACAAGGATGCTCGTTAGCTATGCTAACATCTTTACCGTCGATAATTGCAGCACTCCGAGTATTCGAGAACGTCAGCGATGAATATTTGTTCTGTTTGTCTCATTCCTTGCTCTATGAAGTGCGTGTAAAAGACTGCTGTACAAAGCGCTTTTCAGCGTCATCCTTCTCGGCTCTCCGCACGCTCCATTTCCGCATTTATGCCAGCAGAACCAACCTTGCGTTGATATCTTTGTAAGCGATAGCTTGATATCTCGTACACATTGTAACCACCCATGCACCATATATGGTTTTATACACTAACACACATCTATACGTTTTACATATTTACATATTCCCTACCCATAGCAGCGAACTGAGAGATTACCGTCACTTAGCGCCCTTTAGAAACCGTAAAACGCGTCTCTGTCTCACAGGTAGAAGCGTTCGTGCCGCGCATCCTGACGCGTGGTATGCGCATTTCATGAGCCAGCAAGGCAAAATCGCTCATTACGACAAAAGTCGTGCTGCAGATTTCAGTGACGAACGCGTCCCTCAGCCACGATGGTGGACCTTGTAGAGAAAGCGGAACCTGTATTCCGCAGTAAAACATGCTCAATCACAAGACATAACGTCCTTGATCTTTAACAAACGCACCACCGCGCAGTAGAATGATGACAAACGCGTGCCACAGCGTCTTCATCCGCAGCCAGAAGATGCGCGAGCCCACTTTTTATGAGTAAAGTGGCGCCATACGACTGGCTGACGGGCCAAGCGTTTCAAAGCGCTAACTTGCATGAGGGAAATCAGCAAAGGTTTTCTATCCTGCCTTTTTAGGCATGCCTACGTGGTCTAACGGTTAGCGTATCAAAGCAACCATTGAAAATGTAATATATATATATATATATATATATATATATATATATATATATATATATATATATTAGTTACATAAACGGCCAGACACAAACAGATAAACCACCAAGTGGGGAAAGAGCCAAAGGACGGTATCACTTTAATACACCATTCGTATGTTCGGCGCCAGTGACCTGAACGCATGTATTGTGAATTTGTCTTATTGTGCGCGAAATGTACACTTCAAGCAACTTGCTTCTACTGGGCAAGTAATTGTCACGCTGATAAAATTGTACATTGTTCTTCATAGCACAACATCTACGATTTCTGCGCGCTACAGCTGTCTTAGAGATCTTTTAATTGCAGCGAAACTGATGAACCAAACATAGGTGTACTGTACTCTAACAAAAATCTTCATCACATGAAATCGAAATTTGATTTACTTCTGTATGACAATCATGTGCCGAAACCTTGCACCAGCAAGAGCGATGCATAGCGGTGTGTGGGTGTATGGGCATAGCGGTGTATTCAATCCATCTGTGTATGTGTGTTGGTGTAGGCGCCTTTGCAGAGCTCTAGCGTGCATACATCTTCGTATATCTGTATTGGGGTACTCGTTGCGAAGTTCGTTTCAAATCTCTTCTCAAAAAGTTGATCGTTTCACAACGCGCAGTAGTTTGTATGAAAATGTCACGATCATCATGGTGAATATGACATAACATACTCGCAGAAATCAAAATTACACTTAAGTAGACTCTCCCTAATTATCTATGAGAAAACAACGCATCAGCGGTACCTGAAATGCACTTACACAGCTGGCCCTATTGATTTTGCAAGGACAGCGAATGCTATACGAAAGTTTCGTTGCACCATATGAGTGTGTCGATAAGAACCTGTCATCCGTTAATAACCCCTGTGTTCTTCTGCCGAGATAGCATCAAAGATACAGCGCTGCATAAATTGGTCCCAGTGCGTTAGTGCACAATGGCAAACTTGAGGACACAAAAAGCAACCTTATTAGACACAAAGATTCCGCTTCATGCTTTGCTCATGACAGCGTATGACACATCTGTAATAACCAGAGATCCAGGTTGAACATCCCTCGTTCGTACGTTACATCCACGCGCGCAAGTTAAATATACGAGACTCAATCGAAGACTACTTGAGATGATCGTTATGTACATGAGAATGTCGTACAAGTTGCCATAAGCTACTTCAAGAATGGACGAATGCGGAAGGCCAGTATATACTGGCAGCCATGAGATCACCATGAATGGTGATACTACATACCCATGCACTATTACGCATATCAACATGGACCGTGCAGAGATAGGTACCATTTAAAATCGCAGTGGGTGCCTTTGGTGCCTCTAGACACCAATCATTGTTCGGCGAGTCTTGAGGAGAACACTGCAGCAATATTTCACAGCACTTCCAGTTCTGAAAGCACGTTGTCTGAAGTCACTAATCTCACGCACAATCCCCCTCTACAATGACACCACTGGTGGCAAACACCGGTAACGGTGGCCTGACTACGGCAGCACATGCTCTTGTCTTTACTGGAACTTCACTTCTAGCATCCCAAAAGCACGTGACAGTAGGACACCGCTGGGAAGCCAAATGTGTTAGGCGAACTGCCCGGGGAATGTCCGAAGCTGACGAATGTAGGCTGGTCTAAAATGTTCCCTCAGACACCGACCTGAACTCCGGTTCGTCGCTGGCGGGAAGCCCGTTTTGGCCGTCGCATTTGACCTTTGTCCTCCTCCGGAGGCAAGTCATTCGTCAAATCTTGGTGGAAGCCGTGCACTTGGACATGCTGGAGCTGTGAATGGTGCGGAAGGAATAGGAATTGTTGCGCGAGTGGACGCCGCTTGCCGCACGCCGGCTGCAAAAGAGGTAGTGCTTGAAATGGTTGCGGAACACTCCGCTGACCAGGTACAGGGCGATGGGGTTCAGGCACGAGTTGACAAACGTCATCACGTAGCCCATGATCTTCCAGACGTGCCAGAAGCTGTTGTAGTGCGACGGTGCGTCGGGCGCGAAATAGTACCACATCATGAACACGTGGTTGGGGAAAAAGCACACGGCGAAAAGAACGACAAAAGCCAGGGCGATCTTGGCCACCTTCACGCGCGCCTTCATCTGCTTGAGCTGCGCCACGCCGCCACAGCCGGGCTGCGTCAAGTGGGTGCGGGACGTGCGAATGAGCTGGCGGGCCATGAGACAATAGAAAGTGCCTATTATCATCAATGGGATCGCGTACTGAACGAGGAACTTCATGAGCACCATCAGCTTCGGGTACCAGGGCCACATCTCCGGTGGAAACGGGTAGCACACGCTGTATCGTAGCTCGGGCGTGGCCTCGACTTCCATTACGAACGAGAAGTGGGCTCCCGGTATGGCCAAGAGGATGGCGATCATCCACACCGCGACGGTGAGCATGATGGTAATTGTTCGTCTTGTGTGTCGACGGCCTTTGTGGTTGAGAAGCGGCATGGCGATGGCCACGTACCGATCTATGCTGAGCACGGTCAGCGTCAACACGGTCACGCTAATGGACACGTCCCGAAGGAATTCGCTGAGCTTGCAGAGAAACAGCCCATAGGGCCACGAGTCGAGGATGTAGATTGTGCTGATGAACGGCACAGTGCCGGCGATGACGATGAAGTCGCCCAGAGAGAGGCTCATGATGTAGATGTTAGGAACACTGCGCATCGTTCGGTTTCTCAGGAACACGACGATCAGTGTTCCGTTGCCGAGGAGCCCGACGAGAAATATGAAAGCAAAAAGCGTGGGCACCACGTACGTCTCTAGTCTTTGCTCGTAGGGCACAAATTCCTCGGAATCACCGTGACCCGTGGTCAGGTTGAGGTGAGAGGTGGGCGTAGTGTTGCTGTAGCTGCGCGACACTGACTGGTCTCTGGAGACACGTAACGTCACTGACGTCACGTTGGCCACGAGCGGGCCCAGAGTGGACGTCGACAGCATGTCGTAGCTCTCCGGTACGTCGGCCATGCACGGAATCCTTAAGGCAGCCGGCTCTCGCCCGGATCAGATCGCTCTTAAGCACAGGTACTGCAAAGACAGAAAGAAAGAACGCAGCACGTTAGCCAGATCTGGGATAATCCACATCGCGCTATTAAGTGTGCGCGACTGTTGAAATGTGGCATAGCGTTGGAACGTGAAAGAATATTTCGTTATGCTTCCTAGAACAACATATTAAACTGAATAAGGAGCGACAACGAAGTCGAAGAAGGAAGAAATACCGGTGATGATTGAATTCGTAACAGAAAGCGTGTAGTGAATTGGGCAGACATTTACAACTGCAAATGACGTGTATAGAGGCACAGAACACACACACGCACGCACGTAAGCACACACACAAACACACACACACGAATATATATATATATATATATATATATATATATATATATATATATATATATATATATATATATATATATATATATATATCAGCTATCGGCTATCACTCCGTCTACTCACTTCGGCATTTATGTTTACTAGATCTAGCCCTGGGAGTGTTCGACAGCGCCACTCAGAGCCATGCTGCGCGGATGTGGAGCATCCTTTTTTGCCCGGTGGTGTAACGTTCCACGTTAACTTAGGAAAGGAGGCATGTAGCTAAAAAAATAGCCTAGCTTGCACTGGAGGCGCAATGCTAGTGATAGCGGAGCTGATGGGCACCTAGCTATTCCTGGCTTTTGGGATTGGGTAAGTGCTACCAAGTCATCCCCAGCATTTCCCGGAATTTATTGATTATTGATCCATTATCGATCAACTATTGATTGGCTATCCTATGGTATTGGCTACGTATTTGGGCTAGGCTAAGCACTACCAAGTCATCCCCAACTTTTTCCGGAATTTATTAATTATTGATCGATTATCGATTAGCTATAGATTGGCTATTGATTGGCTATTGATTGGCTATTGATGACTGAGTAAGATTAAGTAGTCCCAACCATGCTTAGCTAGACTTATCCAGGCTCAGCTTCGCTAGTTCACAGGGGTATGTGCCATTGCACTTGGACTGCCGCCAGGATCGGCCCACATTTTTTGTGGACGACTAACGGACCAACGGCCGGCTTAAACAGCTCCGCTGTTAAAACCCTGGTCTGCTACCTAATGACATCAAGACTGCCAGATTCGATACCCTCACTATCAATAAACGAGAGAAGAAGGGAAACCGAGGGGCTCTATTTTGTTAATCACGATCATATGAAGCCAAGGAAAGCGTTCGTGAAATTAGCTGTGGCTGAAACGGAAATGTACAAAATATTAAAGAAATGTGCTATATATACCAATCAATCAATCAGTCAATCAATCATTATTGGTGGTTAAATAACAGAGTACAATATAGGTAAATATGCAGAAGGAGGTCCCAAGGTTACGAACCGCAGGCAGGACCTCCTATAAAACTGGAGGTCCGCAGGCAGGACCTCCACTAGAAAACTGATAAAGCAAACATAAAATTTTAAAGAAATAATTCTAAATGCTACTAGTAACAAATCCAGCGTCAAATACTTCAATGATTGCCTAGAAATCATCATGAAACAGGCATACAGTAAATAAAGGAAGCGGACGCAACAGTTACACATTGAATAGAAACAGTTCTAGGTTTTTCCGAGATTCATAAACAAGCAATATTTCTTTCAGTGCAGATGTGAGTGAATTCCATAATGAAATGATTGAGAAAACAATACTCATTTTCCATAATTTTTATGTATTTTAGGCAGTAGAAGGTTATTATGAACCTCAAATGTAGTGCTGTTGGGATTAGATAACATGGCGGCAAAAAAAAAAAAATGTCCATTATGAGCATGCGATGAAAAAGGTTAAAAACGTTAAAAAGTAAAACAGACATCCTGTAAATATATAGTTCAGAGATAGGTAGTATCTTAAGGTGGACGAAAATATAATCCCATGGCGTCAGTCGAGTGGCGGAAGTACGCGTAGTAGGTCACTGTGATAGGAATAGACTCTTTGAATTGCGCGGCCGAATGTGCGTGACTGTTGTGGTGCACGATGGACGAGGAAGGGGAAGGGCCGGGGCCAGGCGCTGAAGGGATCATGTCACCAGACTAAGCTGCCGGGTCTGGGCTTTCGTCCCGAACGAGCCAAGCAGTGCGTCTACCCAAGGCCGGTGTTCCTGGGTGGGCTGGGAGAGCGGCCCGGGCTGTCCCTGTGCCTGGGCTGAGCCTGTGCCTGGTCTGAGCCTGTGCCTGGTCTGAGCCTTCGTGCCTCACGAGCCGAGCTGTCCATCTACCCTAGGCCGGTGTTCCTGGGTGAGCTGGGAAAACAGGTCTGGCGTCCCTGTGGGATAACAGGTGTCCCTTTGCCAGATCCGGCCTGCTCCACTGCTGTGTGGGCATATATGACGCCGGCGTGTTCCGGTGCAGCCGTGGTCGGCTGACGTCCCGACCCAGCTGTCATGCGAGTGGCTCGTCACGTGCTGGGCATCCGCCCCCACCTCCATCCCATGCGCCACCCGCTGCTAGATTCATCACTGCAACCCCTCGTGATGTGAGTGTGTGATACTGACACGCTATTAGACTTCATCCGACAGTGACGCTGTATGAAAGCGACAGACAACTAACAAGTGAATTGGGTGTGTGTTCTCGTGTACGTTGTCCTAGTCCCGTCCCCGGGTCATTAAAGACTCTCTGTGTTCATTGTGCCATCTTTGTGTGCTTGAGGCCTGGACCCACAACATCATCATCACAGTTACACGGCTTGCTCTTGCAGTATATTCAGAGGCCCAATGTGTACTCAATATAATTGCCCATGGTGTAATACAGTAACCTAGATGACTGTGTATGAATGCATAATACAGCGCTTTAAGAGTGTCTATACTAAAACACTTTCTTGATTTGGTCAATGCCCTAATTCAATAGGAAATCTTTTTACAAACGGAATTGATATGTTCGTGAAATTTCAAATGGGTGTCAACTATAACTCCTAAAGATAATATATGATCACTTAAATGAATAGCTACACAGTTGACATTGAGGCAGGGAATAGTTAGCAGATTTTCGGTTGGGTGTATGGAAAAGCATGAAACTAGTTTGGGACGGATTAATCAATAGTCTATTAGAGTTGCGCCACTCTTCGAGAAAGGTCAAGTCAGCTTGGAGGTTAGATACGAGAGTCGCAGAATGAGAATGATTAGAAAAGATAGTCGTGTCATCAGCGTAAACATAAAGAAAAGTTAAGGGAAATGGGGTAAGTCAATATTATATATCTAAAATAATAAGAAACCTGAAATCGAACCTTGTGGAACTAAATCGAACCTTATAAGGGGTAGGACTTGATGTACGGTATAGCTATTGATAGAGACGGCATGAAACCTACATATATAGAACTTTTTGAGTTTGCAGCAATTTAACGGTATGTCGGTGTTTTATAAAATTACTCCCCACGCAGAACCAAGTTCCTATTTCCTAAATTTATGACTGAACTTCCGGTTACGAAGTGGTCAAGAGAAATGACGGGATTCAGACCCAGACAGACACCTGGACATCACTTAGGAGGGACAGCAACTATTGATCCAGCCAGCGCCCTTGGCCGCTGTCCTTGATCCGCGAGCCTTCGTCTTCCTCATTTCCAACAACTAGCAGAGCAGATTGCAAGACGGACGATTAAGATGTTCTTGAATTTCTGTTTATTAGGGTCTGTTTCATGACGTTTGAATAAAGGGAAATCCTGAGAAACCCACATTACAATATTCCAGCGCGCTCATGGTGATCGAAATGTTCTCAAACCTGTAATGCATCAACAAATTAGGCGATTGGCATGATAACGTCACCGCTGCCAAAATCCCAGGCATAAAATTTGGCTTCGCAATTCTTTTCTCAGTGGTCACTGATGTTGCGGAACTGATAATATGCGCCGAAAACTGGCGCTCCATGCTAATCCAGACATCCCCCCCCCCCCCCCCCCCCCCCACCTGTCAACTCCCCTCCACCAGCCTTCACCCGCTATTTCATGCCACACAAAATATTCGTGCAGCAAATAAAGGTTTCGGTAGGTAGAAGAAGCTCTACGCTAAAAATTAATGAAAAGTACATGCTTCGTAAGGTTTTTACGCCCCTTAAGTCATTATAACATAATCAGAGAGATCATTAAGCACAAATGTTAAACATGTAGGCTGTTTATCATTTGTGCTTAATGATCTCTCTGATTATGTTATAATGACTTAAGGGGCGTAAAAACTAACTAACTAACTAACATTCTTCTAACTAGAGGTGCTTGCGTTGCATCTGCAACGAATGAAAAAAAAAACTGCTGTTAACAGCAAACTAATTGGGTCCTCGAGTGCGCGGACAGCACCGTGTCGTACATTAAGAAGGTTTAACGCGGGCATCGGCGCTTGTCAGAGAACGGCTGACGCTAATTGGACATTCACTTACGCCAATTAGACACGCCATCATGTCAGAGTGAGTGAAAGTATCCTTCAAAGCCTACGTTGTATGAAACCACGGCCCGAATAGCTCCAGGTGGCATTGCTGGCCTGAAATAATTCCCATTACATTAAAGCTTCTACACGTTTCAGTATTCGTTTTCTACGATCGGCAGTGGAGGCATAGGGGCTTCGAATTGCACTGTTCCGCGTAACGCTATGAAGATGACACCAAGCCGCGGCAATCACTGCGAAAATGTTCACCCGCCGAAATTCGTGTTCATGGTAACAGAAGTAACACCAAAATTATTGCAAGGCCCTCCACTACGACGTCCGCGTCATAGCAGCAGTGTACCTTTACGACGATGCAAAGAAAATTCTGTGCAGTCAGTGAATGAATATATATATATATATATATATATATATATATATATATATATATATATATATATATATATATATATATATATATATATATCTCCTTGATAATTTGCTGCGTTGTTGGTGAGCTGCTCCAGATAGATAAAATGCGCCTGGCCAGAATATGCTGAAGAATATGCAGAAAGGGCGAAGCGGTGGAAGTCGCAGCTAGAGCAACATTACGGCCCGTAATACTCGTAGTGTTGCGAGGACTATAAACCGCAGAAAGCGTTGGAAAGAGCGGGAATTCGGCATCCGCTGCGTTTACTCCCTGAAGTAAGGCTCTGGAGCACCGCCGGTGTAGCCTCTATTTCTCTCTTGTACGGCATGACGCTACAATTCAGCTCCCGTTCTCTCATTTCTTAAACACCTTTCTTCCCCTCACTTGCTTTATGCCCCCAAGAGGCACACAGAGTTACTTTCTTTCTCTGACTACGTTTGTACGCTGTACTACATGTATTACGAACTATGTACTATATTTTAACCTCGTCCCATTAAGTTCACTTGTTAAGTATATGTTTAAACGTCAATTATGGCTCATATTTCTTGCTAAATGTACTGCTGCCACTTGGCCGGTTTTCGAGCGACACAGCGGTCTTTCACGATACCGGTTGCCGGTTCGACCACCACATCGGCACCTTATGTGCCGGCTTCCGGTTCTCCCTAATTCGGCACATTATAAGCTGCACAACAGTCGCTCTGCCGGGCGTTCATATAAAGCACATCCATTAATAATTCCTGAAATGTTCCTGAATTCCCTAGAGCATCATGTACATGTTGTCATCTAGACTGCCACGTATTGGGGTGTTGTTCGTAGGCAATAAATGTGTCTTACTAAAAGTTATTTGCAGCAACAGAACGTTGGGGCTTTAAAGGTGTACCAATTATTACAATGTATATGAAGCCTGCCAATAAATTTCACTTAAGCGATATTTGTCTACTCGGCGTATCGTCCCTTTAGTTTTGTTTGTATTTTTACAAACAGTACGTTTTACAATCCCCTCTGCCTTCGTCATGCCAGTTTTCTTTTTTTTCTTTTTTTTTCTCGGCAAAAGTGGTAACCCTTAAGTTCTATGCATCATAAACGTTTCGTATTGTCTCGTTTAAGGAAACTTAACTGCGAAGACTGTTTACAGATTATATTTAAAAGAAGTGCACTGCGCAGAGCAATACGGAGTACTTCTCGCGCTAGTGCTCTTCGTCGACTTCACGCCAAAAGGGGTCATGGATTTCAGCTGTCCCGTAGCAATAATAATATCGTGTTTGTGTTCTAACACCATTAACTATAAGTCAGTTTACTCGAAGTTCTATGTAATGTTTATATTTTCTCATCGTATTAGTGTGTGTATGCTCATTTCCTATATTGTGCATCTAAATGGACCCGAACTTGCCTCCGGCAAGGATGTTAATTGTGAATAAAAAGCGTTCAACCAAATATCCTCATGTTCTTGATCTATACACAGTCAAATGAACGCATAACAACCCCCGCTGCAAGAACTCTTACGTCTCAGAATTCGGACAGCTTGCCTGCGAGGGTCCGGCCTCAAGCACGACTTTTGAATCTTGCGGAAACTGGAAAACCCGTCCACTTCTTTTTCGAGCGATGGGACATGAGAAATCTTGGTAACCGCTTCAGAGCGCAGGAAAACACACTAACATATCTGCACGCACTCACACAAACTCCCAGGTAAGTCCCTTCTTTATGTGTGTTGTCCCAGCTACAAGTTCTTCTATAGGACATGCGAAAGGCTGTGACAAACTTCGGTGCTATTCGACTGCCATGGGCGGTGTGTCTTGAGTGGGACCGAGCTCTTGGCGCTCCCCTTGACCTTTCGAAGAGTTCTCACCTTATAGGCTGTGTTGAACGGACTTCATTATTTTCACTGTTTCGTACACAAATAATGTATAACCCAAGGATTTAAGTGGCCTAAGTCTGTATTGCACATTCCCGTTTTCTACGTTTCAGTCTTTCAGGAATGCACTCTGCCCCGTACACTCTTTTCCGCTAAATTCTTTCCATTACCGTGCCAGTTAAACTATGCGGCGTGTATTTTGAAACGCTCTTTATATAATATAGTAAAGAAGCCTCACACAGGAAAGCGTCTTTTGAATGTATTTTAGGATGCTCTTCACTAAGGGCTGATCAGTGAAGGCTTCTTAGGAGCACCTAACAATTAAGGTGGCACCTTAGCTACGTGGGGACAGGCTCATCTAACTTAGGTTGCCCTTCCCGGCTTTGCCAAGCGCGCGCTACGCTAGTTGCTATGCCCGACACACTAGCATCGGGAGACGTGTATCAGTTTTGGCATCGCTTTTTGCCTCCGCTGTCACCGAAAGATAGTTGCGCGCTTTGTCGCAAGGTGGATAATTGGAAGATATTGCGACGTTTATCTATACAGCCACCGAGCTTGATTACGCGGATATTCCCAAGTAACAAGTTCTCATCTCCGAACGCATTAGCGACACATTAAACACTTTGGAAATCTGGGAAGACGAAGGTCTCCTGGCGACGGTGCCATTTGTCGAAGCAGTGGGTACTAGTCACATTGGTGGAGCTGAGAAAAAAAATACGAATGCCGACAACATAGGCTTATCGAGCACGTGTCGACTCCGCATTGTTTATGCGCGAACCGACACATTGGGCGCAGGTGAAAGATGCACAAAATGCACTTCTCTCCAGTTAGGGACAGCGCCCTATTGTGTATACTTCAAATCAACCTTATTAGAACTTCCAAACTGATTCGACAGCCTCGGCCAGCCGGCTCTGCTGCTTCTTGCTACGAGAGTGCAAATGTTGCCACAGAGCGTCCCTGGGCTGATGTATGTGGGCGAAGTAGTGGTACTAGCGGACAGTGCAGGGGATTTACAGGCAATTCAGAATACGTGTGGCAATTAAGGGACATATTTATGGCTTAATTTAAAAACACAGAAGTCGGGAATTATTTTCTTTCCTGCAGACACGAGTAACGACGTGGCATCAATTAAACAGTAAGCCATACAGATATTCAAGAAGTACAAATACCTGGGCGTACGCATAAACAAAGAAAATATCTACTGAAACACCAACTAGGGTAATCTAAGGATGAAGGGGAACCGTACTTCAACAGTACTGAAACATAGAACACATTCGTTCTACAATAAATAACCGGTGTTGCTAGGAACTTATAAAGGAGTAATGGTACCAGCGCTATCCTTAGAAAATGAAATTCTGTGTTTAGTATCAGCGATATTATCGGGGATAGAGGTTAACAAAAGGCCGGTAGGCCGATTGGCATTGGGGTTCCGCGGTAAAAGCACAAATCAGGCAGTGCAGTGTGAAATGTGTTGGGCTTTTTCTGCGTGCAGTCAGAGAAGCGCAGAGAAAAATTAGTTTTCAGTAAAGATTCAGAAACATGCATGAAAACAAATGGGTGGCTAAAGCGCACATACATTCGCACCTCAAAGTCTGGATACAGAATTGAGCAAGAGGCCGAGAAAGTTGGCGACTACTTTCCAGGAGTCATCAAACTTGACTCCTGATGTAACCAGGAGTCATCCTGATGACCAGGACTCATCAAAAAAGAAGTTAGAGAAACATAGACAGTTAATAATATGAAAGCATGGAAACAAAAATACCATGGAGATTCGCAACAATGGCAAGAACGAAATTAGAAAGGAAAATGTGTACGATAACACAAAGGGCAGTGCCGTGCTTTGTGAGGCCCGGACTTTCTGCCTGATTACAAAACATACTGAATCAAAACTTGCAACAGAATGAGGCATGGGTGTGCCGCAGCAAAATTGCGGACACGTCTAAACACATCCTAATGAAGTGCGGAGGTATTCACCCAGCAAGGCCCGTAGGTGACATCCCTCTTCCAGAAGCTCTAGGATTCAAATCGGGTGGAATCATTAACCGGTTAGCGGTCGAGGTAAGCTAGAGAATTTTGGAGTATTGGTGGAAAGAAAGTAGGCAAGAGATCGAATAAACTGGAGTCGTTGCAGGCATAGATAACCGTACAACATAGATATACAGGCTTTAACGAAGAAGGAAAAGATGAAGGAGAGATAGGCGAAATTCTAGAAATTGATAGACATATGTCAAGACCTGATGAGATGAAGCAGGCTAGGTGACTAATTATCGCCACCTCGATTCAAAGGGCATGCCAATAAAAAGTAATAATAACAATCATCATGAGCACCGCTTTCGTAGGAAAATTCGTCTCGGTGGTTGCAATGGCCCTCCATCGACGGTTTGTTTACACTGCGGCTATGTACTCTCTCTCTCTCTCTCTCGCGTTGCTCGTGGTGCTCGCGCTGTAGATATAACGGCTGCACGTAGACTGGTTGGGAATCAGCAATATGTCGACTGCAGTGGCGTTTTGCAGAAACCGTACGACGCAGAATACGTTATTCGCGGCGGCAACATCTAGCAAACCGAGTGCCTGCGGTACCTCCCGTTTACGGCGGCGAACATAGGACGCCGTAAGAAACACCCAGTTGTTTCTTACGGCGTCTTATGTTCGCCGTAAATTTGCAGCAGGCCTTCTGCAACATCGAGCTTGAGATATACGCCAATTAGATGCAACCGAAAGCCCCGGGCGTCTCGTTTGCCATGGTAAGGGCATTCCGAACATGAGCAACACATTCATGATTAGAATTCTTGAGATCAAATTGGAGCTGCCGGTAAAGGCTTCGAACGCGGCTTCGTGCCAGACATCACCTGACACTTTTGAAAACTGAGCATGTCAGTACAAACATCTTAGGCCTCACTCTTAGGGCCCATTCGCACTTGCGACTAGGCGAGGTCGCGCGACCAATTGCGACTGGCGACCAGGAAGCTACTCTAGACGAACGATGTTCACACTGACAAAATGCGACCGACGAGTCGCTAAACCGAAATGTCTCGCGATATGCCGTTCACGTCTGCTTGAAATGTCATCGCCGCGTAAAATAGGCGTCAGCGTATACGGACGTCGTGTTCGTTCGCATCTGATTGGTTCAGCTATTCTTCGACTGCGGTCGCGCGACTGAAAACTCGAGCAGTGAGCGACTGGCCCGAAACGGTCGCATTTCGAGAAAAGCGACCATTTGCGACTACTTGCGACTGGTCACTTCGCGACTAACTTGGTCGCGCGACCTCGCCTAGTCGCAACTGTGAATGGGCCCTTATGCCATAACCTTAGGCCGCCTTCAGGTAGCGAGGAGTTTTTTGCATTTCGTGTTTCACTCTCTTATTGTTTTTCGTTTATGTTTTTCCCAGTGAGAGGAAGAGTGACGGCTGCATCAAGAGGAGGACGCCTTAAGGAGTGAGAAAAAAGGCCGCTCCTCTATCTCTGTTCTTTTTTCTGTTTCCTTCTATCTTCAGGCGGAAAATATCGGTGTCGCCTTAATGCGTAAAGACGCAGATTGTTAGGTAGCATCCTTTTACATTTTTCTAACGTTATTTTGAATCCTAAACGAGTACACCAACGTGTCTTCGAAATTTCACAACATAATCTTCTAATTCTGCTTCGGGAAGTGTTGTCCTCAAAGTTTTCATTGTCATCCTTGCTATCCCTATCTTCGGACTTCATGACCGAGTGTTTCGCTCGGTCATCTCAGGTGGCAGTAGGTTTTTTTTTTTTTTTCGAAGGCATGTGAACATTCTGTTTTTATCATCATCACCATATGTTTCCCAGAACATGTGGGAGATTGTGAATGACAGCGGCTACTACTCTGACTCCACACTAGCGAAAATAGGATGCTAGTATTTTTCAAGCAAGGGTAAAAGAAAGACATATTCACATATTCACAACCACAAATGCGCAAAAATTAAAAAGAAAATAATCTGGACAGTTCGAATCGCTTGTAGCGGAGCGGACGAAATAAAGGCGGCAATGATGTCTCCGAGGTGAAAGCTAATTGCTATTTAGCATTCCTCATACCTGCTCGGGAAAATTCCTCGCTTTCTTTTATAATAGGCTTGAACACAATGATTCGCTTTCGTGATATTCGGTGACTAGTAATACAAATCTAACTTCTTCACGTGACAACGAGTGTAGCGGGCACCACCATGGCACCAACATCTCCTTTCTGAGTCACTTGAAAAAAAATTGTAAGGACGCATTTATAATGTGACATGTTCAGGGTCAGAATCCAGTTGAGTTTAATAATATACAAAATATCTTCAGTATATAAAAAACTTCCTTGGAAGTCTGAGCTTTAGTGCGAAATGTCTGCCTTTGCAAGTGCCTCGGTCCTAATCATTGCTATACAAGGCACATACAGATGAAATAAAGCAGTTTGAAGACAGAAAACAGCGGGTGTACAAAGAGATCCATCGTAGGGGAATCTGTTCGATTGGTGTATATTTAAAAACCTACAAACACACACACGCCCGTACGTGCGACAAAAGCCGGCGACAAAGGGTGTCAACATTTCCAGTACATAAAATAAATGAATTACTTTAACTTAAAATCCTGACAATCATACTATGCAGAGCCGCGAGCTGCAGCGTCCCAAAAAGCCGACTGCGCAGCTTATGGATGAGGAATTCCTCGCCAATTATCAGCTTCATGAGGCGCAGTGCAAGCCATGTGCCGACCAGACTCAATGTAGGCGACTCCGTAATGGTGACCGAAACACAGGAATAGAACAGCCAGGACTTTAGGCGAAGGCAGTGCACAGACATAAGCGCATACAACTCCTACTTTCACAGGACTCGCAACTGATTAATTATGAAGGCGAGGTGGAGAACGAACTTCGCCCACACGGACAGACGGAACGAAGGAACAGAACCGTTGTGAGTATAGCTTCAACAACGCATTCATCGCGACGCTGCTCCGCCGTGACTCGGCGGTGATGGTGGTGGTGAATTCCTTACTTCGCCCGAAAAGAGGGGACCAGTCCAAGGACGGGTTGCGCTGGCTTAGAGGAGGTCGGCGGGGATCCCTTGGTATTAGGCTGCCTCCACCGCACGCTGAATGAGCCGGCGTTCATCTGCTGGCTCGGAGGTACGTAGGAGGCACTCCCACGACTCTGTGGTATTTGTGTTGTCTGTGTTGTAATGCGTTCAAGTCCACGCCATGTATATGAGAGTGGCCGGAGCTGAGCAGTGTTTGTACCTAGGCGTTATTTGTTGCGGAAATATTTTACTGTATAAGAGGGGGTGTGGGAGCTGCCAGTTTGTAGTTTGCGCCATTGGATGGCCTCGCGCCTTGTTAGATCACGGTGTGCGGGAGGATATATGCATCTTCCGAGTCGGTATAGTACTGGAGGATGTCCGGCGGCTAATCGCTTACGTTAAACCAGTGTCGTTCCGCTGCGCAGGAACGACATTGAGAGATTAACCTTAGGCGCTGAGCATTCTAGTTAGCGTAAAGCTGGAGCGAAATTATGTATCATGGGTTCCTGTATACCAGACGCGAGACTTAGTGTAATATTATGGCACACCTCTCCAGTTAGACGGAGTTGGAGCTAAAACCGAGGTGCTATACCTGACATGGGCTGACGGGCGAATGGGTCCTTGTGAGATATGAACTCTGCCTTTGAATGAAAATTTTTAACAGGCGAAAAAATGTCGCTTGAGTTCCGCACCAAATTAGCCCTGCGCTTCATACATACGTGACTTCGGAACGGTTCTACTGGCCTGAGCTCGGGCAAGTTCTCCCCCTTTTCTCTCACTACTACTTACTCTGTGTACTTAAACTCTGCGTTTGCGCAGAATAATCAGTTTTCTTTCTTCTTTCTTTCACTTTTTTCATCCCTTATACTCCTTTCCCTGTGAGGAGTGAACGAGACAGAGAGGAGGAGGAAGGAAGAAAGAGACGCGCACGTCAAGCGTCAATCAAATGTCTTATTTTCCTCACTGGCATTATTAACCGACATTAGCGCGCAGTTACTGCACACATCACTTAGTGACGGAGGACACAATAATTGTGTTCAATCCTGAATGCGTAAATTGTGCCTACAGCGCACTCTAGTTTTCAGCATCATGAATCACCGTAGCCTCTCGTAGCATGGTAGAGGCTGGTCATACTAGCAGGTTAATGTAGTAACTCAAGAAATCACTTTCAGTTTGAAGAGCGGACTTTAAATGGACACTAAAGGAACATATTCAACCGAGTTAGATAGATAGATTATTACTGCAATCGAAATTATGTGGACACTCCAAGTGGATTTCTGCCGTCGGCGTCGCCATCGCCGTGAGGTTCCGTATGAAGTCCAACGGCGATGAAATCATCGCCGCGCACCGTATGCTGTATGTGCGATTGAAAGCGCGCGAGGAACGCGCGCTTTCACGGGGAGCATAGAGTTTCTCATTATATTACCTAGAGAGAAAACTGGCGCGGCTGCGCTGTAGTATCCATGGGAATGCCGGTATATTGTGACTTCGGATTGGCATCGTTCTTGCAGAGCCAGAACGCCTTGAAGACGCGCCTGGCTAGCACCGTTCGTTCTGTCACAATGATTCATTTCCTGCTAAAACAGCACGCAAAAAACTGCTTTAGCTTTATTATTAGAAAAACCATGTTTTGTTCAATTTTGAGGACTTACCATTGGATGCACAATTACATGAAACGTAAAAAGTATCAGCTGGCGGCTAAAGTTGGAGGGCAGACGACAAGATTCTCACTCGCTTTGGAACAACTTGTCGACTGTTCTTGCTTTTCTTCGCTTGATTCTGCATTGTGGGTGAGTAAACTTTCTTGAGAGATGTAATATGGGTCAATGAAAGCCTTTTATGTAGATTTTACTTTAATAAAGCATTATTTGTGGAGCCATATCCACGTTTTAGACGAAGCCTCGTTCAGCACCAGCCAACACAAGCCTCGCAGACACATATCCCGTCATTCCCATGAGGGCACGGCACCCTTTAAGAAACTCGCATGGACGGTGGCGCCAGTTTACCCTCTAGGTGTTATAGTGAGAAATTCTATGACGGGGAGGGAACGCACGGCGGAGAGCAAACCCGACTTCTTCAGTCACGCGAAAGACCATGAGGGGACGGGAGGGAGTGAGGGGAGGTGACGTTTAGCTGCGGCACCTAATGCGTATTTATATAAAAACGTTGTGAGGCGAGAAGGCGGTAAAGACTTCCGACGCTGCTCGACGAGTGTCCCGTTCTAACCTCGTCGAAAACATCTGAGCCGCCACCAGAGGCACCGGCAACAGTCACCAATGCCGCGCGCGTTCGGTGCGAACGCGGGCAAAACACCGCGGCGTCGACAACAGTTCTACGCGTTGATGGTGCTCCTAGATATCGAATTTTATACAGCTGATAAAACTGCTATCCTTACTTCGAATAGCTCTCTCTTAATTTGCTATCGCAATTGATGCTTCGCCTTTTGGGTGAAACTGCGAAATTTTTCGTCGAGTAGTCTCTTATCGTCTTCGTTGGGCAAATATTCCATTTGTTGCACAAAAAATTGAAACTGATGGTCGCGCAGCTGGTCCTCAATTGGCATCGCCCGCGTCAAACGGACGAGCTGAAATAATCCCCACATGACCGTCATCGTGACCACCACGATAATACCCACGTGACCATCATGACCGCTCTCTGTGATCAGCCAGTGTTAAGGTGACTTGAGTGGTACCATAGTCTTAAACTGGTGGTACCCCCCTGATTTTCCATTATCGGCATGTTCTCGCTTACAAAAGCTGTGTTTTGCCTACGAATCACAAATATTCGCTATAACAGAAGCTTAGTCTTTCAATCCAGCTGAATTTATTATTTTTGAGTTAGTATCACTTTAACTTTAATACTGAGGGTGAGTTGAGGCCTATGGAAGCTGCTAAAAGTTAAAGTCAAGTCTCCCGAAGGCACCTGAACCTGAACCTCATGGGGTGAAGTTGAGATTGAGTGAGGCGTCGGAATGTGGTTGAAGGTTGAGGTTACTTTGAGGCATCTGAAGTCGTTTGCCCACCTCTGGTCTGAGCGCTGCTAGTGCAAGTTTGCAATTATCAAGTATCCTTGTCCAAAAAAAAAATGATTGCTTAAATAACAAACTTGCTTTCTACGGGTAACAGCTTTTACATTTTATTTTAAATGCAACAAACCTCGTGAAATTTCATGCAGTTGATACCAAGCAAAACAATTTTCTTGTACCCATGTATTTAGATTGGATGTCCTTCCTCCTAAACAAACAGCGGCCAAGAGATATTGTGGCCGATTATGTTATAGATGTAAAATCCTGGCCGCAGACCTCGATGCAAATCAGCATCGTCTCGTCTTCTTCCTTTTCTGCAATGTTCCGCATCGGTGAATCCCCATGTCCAGCTTGCCCATAAAAGCTTACTGCGCTTCCCGAAAAAGCGAGTGTGTTTCTGCGTTGCCTGGTCGGTGAGAAATAAATAGGACTGGCTAGGCAACCCTGATCAACTACGTTTCCCCGCCACTGTCCTGACGAATGTCAGCATTCTGTTTTAATTCAATGGCGCAACGCTTGCTTCCAACCTAGTCGCAAATGTGCCCCCCCACCCACCCTTCTTTTTATAGTGCGCTGGTGCAACTATACAGGGTGCTTCAGCTTAGCCGGGCGAAGCATTACAAAGTCGATGTGTGAGCTACGAGAACACAACCAACTTATTATTCTACGCTGACCTGTTGAGCAACTAAAACAAGTATTTTGTTGCTATGAGCCTAGGTAATAATAAGCAATAAATAATTATTGCTAAACATGATAGAAAATTAGAAGCCACAACGTAGACACGATGGCTGCGCCATCTGTAGTGTTTCTCCCCTCCCCCCAACATTCTCGACCAGAACCGACTTCTCGAATACTTGGTGGGTTTATTGCACTTTACTGGCAATGTACCCACTATATACCGAAAACGAATTTCTGGGCCGCGCATAGGGCGAGCAGACAAGTGGCAGCGATAATGCACGCTCGAATATGGAAGAGCCCTTGAAACATTGCGAAAGATAATAAGACAAACCCTGGAGCGAACAACTTTTCCAAGCGAGGTTTTTGGCAAAACCCAGGAATCTACATCAGGTTTCACACATCGACGTGCCAAGAACCAACAGCCTTGATTCACCGTGCTCGCGCATACATATACGTATTATCCAGTTCACCGGAAAACCCCTTTCGACGGTAGAACGGATAGTTATATTGCTCGCCGATTAAACCGATGTTCGCGAGTGTAACAGAAAAAGCAAGATAGGGTCAGCAAGGAAACACAGGCGCCGAGAGACATGGAGGTAAGCAGAACGCAAGAAGCGCTGAAATAAATAAATGAGTAGATAAAAGTTATAGTGCGCGACAAAAACCAGCAGTCAAACATATAAAACCGGTAGTCAAGGCAAGGGAAACTGGTCCATCACTGATGCAGTAATGTTTCTGCGGACAGATAGGGGGACCGCCCTCACCCAGCAGCAGTATTATATAAAGAGTGACCGTTCTTTCTTCCTATTTTCTTTTTTCGAGTGCTTTCTCATTTGGTTAACTAAAAACATCGCCTTCTCCATAATTGCACTGGCTGACTAATTTTACGCTTTTCTTTGCCAACGGCTTCACGTTTAATTTCGCTGTTACTCTTCTTGAACATACAGGTGTTCACTTGCGAATTCATCTTCACTGTATTCGGTTAGCGAACAAGATAAGAAACTAATGGTATTCTGCAAATTGCCAGTCATGGAATGGCCACAGTGATACTGGTACAGGCGTGCTCGGGACGTGCTCCTCAAGTACAACCACACAAATACGAATGAAATAGCGGCGAAACCATAAATACTGCAGCTATATTGCCCGACGAGTAATTGCTACCGGAACTTCAAACAACAACGTGCGCGAACTTGGGTCGCCACTGACCGCGATGTCGGAGAATACATTCCAATTAAACCGGAATAGCGAGCTCGTTTGATAGAAACAGCTCGGGCCCATTTCGAAAGCAACTGCGCAGGAAGGTTCCTTGGCAATTACTCGAGTCCAGAGTAATATGAAAATGACAGCAGTGAAATGGGGCAATTTCTCCACCACTCCACGCTGCGCAGAAGTTTCCCATTTCCCAATAATAAGAATACTAGCTGTGTGTCCGTGTGTGTTTGTCCGCGTACTAAACGTTTGTCGCTCGTTGAAACTAGTTCTCGAGAAGCATCGAAGGATGAACGCACCATTTCGGAACGTTAACATACGATCGTAAAACGCCGAATGAATGCAATCAGCGCATAACTACGCCAAACTTTAAGGAACAGAGGACGGCCGACTCAAATAGCGTGATAGGCCATCCCATAATCAGTGATGGTGATTTTAGTTCCCTAAGCAAAAATGAAATAAAAAATAAATCGCCGGCCCTTCCATTTCGTGAAGATGGTTAACCAGTGAATCTGAACCGTGCGTCCCCGGTGTTCATCACTGGGTTAATCCCGAGGGTTCATTAAAGTATTTCTTAATTATGAGGTTACACACAAGTTCACCTACGATGGAAAGAACGACGTCACTGACGGCATGCCCGCAGTCCGCCCATTGCCGCTTGCCATTCTTCGAAATTAAATTGCTTCAAAATTAAATCTGTCAATTACTTACGACAATCGATGGCTCATACACCCTTAAACAATGGCTCATACCCCCGTAAACGAGGCCTCCCTATTACGACGACAGAGGAGAAATGAAATTCGACGCTGGAATAATGATGATGATGTTGATGATGATGCCTCAACACTTGGCACAACCCACTGAGGGGGATAGGCCACGAACCGGGTGGAATAATGACCGGCAACGGAGCCAGCTGTGGAAGAAGACGACGACAACGAACGCGGGAGCAGTGGCACGAGCGCGTGCCGAGCACGAGCGCAACCCGAGGGGCGCCAACGAGGCAGCTGCGGAAGAAGACGACGACGCTTGAGCCATTGCTGAAAGGAAGGAAGGAATGAAGACGGAAAGGCAGGGAGGTTAACCATTTCAGCACAGCCGGTTTGCCATCCTACACATGGGAGCGGGATGAGGGGGAATGAAAGATGGGGAGGAGAGAGAGCGAGAGCACATAGCACAGCGCACACATCGTCAGTCACAGTCCGTCACTCTTGCATGGTACGTGACATCACTGTCACAGCCGCTTGTCCAAGCCCGTTTCTTTTAAAAACCAAAGTAGTCCCTTCGTCGTCTAGCCATATACGATTTCGCCCAGACATATTGAGCTTCGCTTTAAAAATTGACAACCGTTTCATCGAAAAGTTAAATCTGAGGAACTTTTTCCATACAATAGAACCGCTTATCTGTGCACCTTATAGCTGCAGTACTTTTCTATAATTCCATATTGCAAGGTCACCGTTTTAAGCCTGCTGTATTAGGGAGTACATGTAAAGAAGATAAAGAACACTATATAAGGTAAAAAAAAAAGAGCGAGAATAGAGGGCTGTAATAAGGAAAGTCTTCCGAACAACGTGCCCGAGTTCACTGCAATACCAAATTAACTGGGAAGAATCGCTAGGTGAACTAAAAAATAACGCAGCGCGAATGGAAAGACGTCGGCAAGGGAGTATGTTCGTTAGGGCACTGTTAATTAGGCACCCGACGATGGTGGGTAGTGGCGCGTTTTCGCACTGCTGAGCGTCACAAACACGGAAATAGCACCGTTAGGCAACGTAAGAACATCTTACTACAGGACTTGACACGTTTATGAGAACCAAGGCTTCCTTTGCTGCATTGACTGCTTAGTCAGCTTTTACGGCGACCAGTAGTGAATAAGCCGATTGCGCTGGTCAAGCACCTATTAAGGCATGCATGGCACCTTGTGTTGTAAATAAAGTTAACCTATAGCTGGCATGGGATCTAATCAATGATTGTGCGCTTTCAAGCCAATATATACCAGCCGCTAAACTCCACGGTTGCTTTCGTTATGCGTGGTTTTTAATGTAGTTGACAAAATGTTTAGAGCTCAGAGGCCCTAAAAAATTTGCCGATTTCGTTATCTGGAACTGCCCGCTAAATTGACCAAGTAACCGACATAGTAGCAAGTTTCAATAGCCTGAAAATATGTTGGGCCCCTTAGTTGGCAATAATTTTTGGCAGAAAATTTTTCAGTGTTGTTCGGCATATGAATGCATTTTTTTCGCGTACACGTCACTTTGGCGTGGTGACATTTCGCGGCTTTGTGAGGTCGCGTGACAAACAGGCGAAGTGGGCCTAGCCAGAAAACATTGGACCAATAGCAGAGGGCTAATGGTGAAAAGGCGCCGAATCAGGAATGATTATTTTTCTTTTGTGCGGTTTAATCATGCATAATCAGTGTGTACGCGTTATATCAGATGGGGAGCTATCGCGGTTTTCGTGTCGTGGCGTGACAGACAGGCAAACTTGGGAGTGGCCCGAAAATGTTTGACCAATCATGGAGGCTGATTGCAGAAATTGGAGTCAAAACAGTTTGGAAACATTTTACGTTATAGCGCCCCTAATTTGGCATGTGTTTAGACGGAGGTTGCGTTTCACGGTGTAACGCAATACAAAACCACGAACTCTACCAACTCTGCAAGGCAGTACGCACTAGCCCAACGGACCACTTAGCCGTAACGTACGCGTAACAATGGTCCAGCTGAAAAGAAAACCCCAGAACATGAGCACAACAAATAGAACGGTCCAAAATGAGCTCATCTTCCACGGCCGTGGCAGCGGTAGAGTAGCAGCCACTTGGAACTCACAGTGCAGCAAATCCTTAGAGGACGTCGCATGATGGAAGAAGGACGCAGCCGCCTGTTATCGCGTCGACGGCGCAGGTACCTACACACGCGCACAGGTACACATCCACTCCTGAAGCAAAACAACGCCGCACGTCCTCTTCTCTCACGACTGTGGCGGCACCCCAAGGGCCTCGGCGGTCCCACTACCGAAACTGCTTCGCGCGCCCGCACTCGTGCGCACATACACAAACTACAGCAGCAACAACACCCCGCTCTCGTGTGAGACAATGCACGCTGACGTCTTCGCTGTCCACTGAGCGACAGAGCGCATCACACAACTTGTCAAGACGAGGCACTGCACAACGGGGCGACCGCACGGCGGCACGCTACCCCTACGACTGCGCTATGGCCCTTCGCGCCGTGCCAAAGGAGTCTCGGCCGGCATCATTGCCGGCCGCCACAAAAGGGAGGGTTTTCAGCGCGAAACGTTTCTTCATCCCTTTCTCTCCGCCTCCTTGTCCTTCCCGCTACTGCATTTCTGCTTCCTTCCTTTCTTTCTTTCTTTCTTTCTTTTTTGCTTCTTTCGAATCGAGGGATTAAGCAATACCCCCGTGCGAAAGGCAGCCGGCCGCCAACGATGTCGTCGTGTAAAAAGTCCGAGCGTTCCGTAGGGCCACTGGAAACGCATTCTCTATCATTTCGCTCTGTTATTGCTACGTTTGTGTGCGTGTGCGAGTGGGTGTGTTTGTACTTTATTGTTTGTTTGTTACTCTCTCCAAGGATTCTCGCGGAACGCTCTCCCTTCCACAAATAAACTGACCGTGGAGCCGCTCTACCCCCCCCCCCCCCCCCCCCTCCCTCGGTGCGGCCATTCCTTGCTTCCAGCTATTCTAGTGCCTTATTCAAAAGACCGGTTTCGCAGC
Organism: Dermacentor silvarum; assembly: GCF_013339745.2. Lineage (NCBI taxonomy): Eukaryota > Metazoa > Arthropoda > Arachnida > Ixodida > Ixodidae > Dermacentor > Dermacentor silvarum. Next base: position 86,736,379 of record NC_051161.1, read on the forward strand.
ACTCTCACGTCTCCGAGTGTGTTTTCCCTCGGCGGTCATCATCAGCAATCGTTCATTCAACGAACCGTATTCACCCCCACCCAATTCGCCCTGAGGCGCAGCTACGTATACCACCTGCGTCCTTAAAGGACGCAAGGGGGTATACGTATTTCCCCTGGAAGAACTGGCTCTGCTACTATAGCGCCGAAACTGCGCATTGCGAACCACCTCATTTTTTTTTTCATTTTATGTCTTGCGGATGCGCTTCTCAGTTGCTTCTTTCATTTGCATCTTTCTTCGCCACCGACCCCTTTTGCACCCAGGAATGAGTGGCTAGCAGAGGTAGCATCTGGGACGTTGTCCAACGACGCGCCGCCGGACGCTTACGAAAATGAAGGGGGTGCCCCGTGTTGAAGGGGCATAAGGAAGTGGCCGTGGAAAAGCCGACACCACAAGGGGAGTCCGGCATCTTCTTTTTTTTTTTAGCACTATTATTCGTTAGACTTCATTTGCGTACACAGGAGCTCGCAGAGCGTGGCCCTTGAGGGACGCATCTAACACACGTGAAAGTCTCGGAGAGTCGGAAAGGAGGGGGAGAACCCGGGTGTTGCAAGGTGGCTTGTTGCGCAAGACATATAAAAAAAACCACGTCGTGTTTTTATCTGCGCCGGCCTCGTTAACAGCTATTACACTTGCCGCGGCGGCACCGTGCGAGAGTCAGTTCATATGCGGCTGGGCGGACGGCTCGGCGAGCATTAAACGGCGCTTGGAACGACTCGGAAAGCTCAAGAAACAAGCGATGCGAAAAGTAAGTAAAACTATATAAAGAAAGGGAAGGCGGAAACAAAATGCAGCTGAGACGAATCGAGGAGGTCGTTACCCGGAGAACAGTAGGCGGGTAATGTGCGTGCGGGCGCCAGCATACGAATGGCTGATCGATCACGTTGTACCAGACCGAAGGTCAACCGCGATTGGCATGCATTTCACGAAGCGGACAGCTATAACGGTGACAGCGAAACGGAGAATGCTTAGACGGTTAACGAATGGTGGCGACGAGGCTGAAGCGTTTTGAAATTTAGTTGATGGGGACGTAAGGGGAAATGTGAAAGACCAACAGACAGAAAAAAGAAAAACTGAATGTACAGGGTGTTCTTTACTAGGTGTTTACTGACTTTTCTGCCACTAAGGGTGAATGAGGGTTGTGTTCGAAATAGCTGGTGGGCAGGTACGGTTAAATGCTGGTTCAACTGGAGAAGTTGAAAGTAGAACGCCTTTAGCTACGCCTTTTCACTCTACGGAAAATATAAAGTTGCTTTATGAAATGATAACATTTACGTGAAGAAAAAAAATCTTCATATAAAGGACTCTTTAGGACGCGTAAACACAGCAGTCAGTGCATGTATAAACGCGCACTTCAATGCATAACAATGGAGTTTGTGCCGTCAACACGCACCCTACCACGCATTCAGAGGGGCTCGCACTGTTCAGTACTCCTTGTAGGAACCGCAGCCACGCTTTGCTGACGCTTTGGTGTATACATGACTAGACACCACGGTCGCGAAGTTTCACCGCGAATGGTCAGTTGCCTAATCGACTTATTATACCAGCTCGGAAAGCCTGTTGTTCCCCTTTCCTCCTTCCCAAGTGCAGGGTAGCCCAACCGGGCACGTCCTTGGTTAACCTCCCTACCTTTCCCTCTTTGTTTCTCTTCTCTCTCTCTCCGGGCGTCAACGGAAGGGTATTACTGGACGACATGGTTGACAGTGTCGTCGCAACCACAAGTGTAGCGCGCATCGCTGCTGATCTCAATTATAATGCGTTATGTGATGAGTGATTCAGTGAAAAAACAAGACATGTATGCAAATAAAATGTACATGTATTTAACAGTAGATCGGCAAACATAATCAAAGAAGTCATTCCAGTAATGCACACGGCTTAGAAGAGGGGGAAACAGGCAGCCTTTATAGCAATTCGACTTTTAGAAGACATGGTGCAGCTGAAGCTGAACATTGAAAAAACAAAAAAAAAAAAACAAGAAAAATAAGTAACAAGGAGACTGTTCACCGAATACGAAGCAGTCGGTTCTAGACAATAAAGAATTCTTGGAAATTTGTTCCACTTGCAACGTCTGCGCTGCCGTATATATGGAGCCTATATATTTCGCCCATAACGCCCTCCCGACATAAAACCCTGGATACATGGCCATTACTACGATTCCGTATTGGACTGTCTGCACGAAACGAATCCGTTTGTTTTATCTGTAACCAGGTATTTCTTCTGCCTAAAGGCAAGCGTCCGAAGCAAAAAATAATAATAACAATAAAAATGCAATATCAACAAGCTGATGAAGCTACTTCACGTTATACTCCCGGGAGCGCAAGTCCGGTGGAATTGCACAGTGCATAGAGAGGGAAAGAGACGAGTGTTAAGGAAAACGCATGGAGGTCAGCCAGGCTGAGTCCGGTTGGCTACCCTGCATTGGGAAAAGTGGAAAGGCGATTGAAAGGTGAGAAGGAGGAAAAAGCTTCACCGCATCTGCCGACATACACACAATGAAGCGATCACTGTTCCGTTCCCCCACAAACGATTATGTAAGCGGGCACCCTTCAAGAATCGCAGCAGCGTTTTTGTGGGTTTGCACATGCTGACCTTCCGTTGAGTAAAAGGGACCCAGCCGCGGTAACCGTGTGGCTATGGCAATGCACTTCGTCATGACCCGGCCACAGCGACCAAATTTCAATGGTGGTGAAATGCAAAAAAAATGCTTGTCTACTTAGAATTACACCCATGTGAAAGATGGCGAAGTGGTCAAAACTAAACCCGAGCCCACTCCCCCCCCCTCTACAACGCACCCCATAATTTATGTTAAATTCATTTCGTAAGAGGCGCGTAATCTAGGAGTATGGCGGAGGAGGTCTTAATGCAAAGGAAGTGGGAGATGTTGACCGGACGACCATGACTCTAGCCTGCCACTCCTCAGCCTGTGATGTGATTTTCCTCTAGCGGTCATGAATGGCAAGCCCCTGATTTTTTGTGACGTAGGCAAATCACATAGCGGGTGCTTTAGGGCTCCCTTTGCGCCAAATTAGCACTTCCAGCACTGGTGCGTCCCAAACCGGAATACGCCTGTGCAATGTGGGACCCACATTTTCATAACCTCTCTAGAGCGCTTGAATCTATTCAGAACCGCAGAGCTAAGCCTATTTACTAGATTTTTTTTTCAGCCTAGTGTAACAGAACTTAAGTTATGTTGTAACCTTGTCAACTTAGAATCCAGGCGCAAAACTTGTCGGCTTTGCCTATTCCACAAATTTTATTACACACAGCTTGACCTATGAGTCATCGCACCCGCTCATCGCCGTTCCAGTTGTACAAGCCTCACCTCTTTTCCTCTTTCTATTCCCCCTTTCCCTTACCCTAGTGTAGGGTAGCAAACCGGGCGCTCGCCTGGTTGACCTCCCTGCCTTTCCTCTACTTGCTCTCTCTCTCTCTCCAAAACTGTTTATCCGCAGTGCAGTCATCCTTCTGCCGATCTCCGATACTTATTCGTACAAATAGCAAAGGACTGGAATGGCTTGAATCCACACGTCGTGCTGCGCTCTTATTCTGCCGCTTTCAAGAATAGCATCAGTTGTATTTATATGTGAATATAAACACCTCTTGTGGATGTAAACACATTTATGATACCCCTTGACTTGAGGCCTATGAAGTAACCAAATAAATAAGAAATAAACACAAATTATGGTGTGCATTTGGCTGTAATTCATGAAACGATTCGCAGTGTCGATCAACGATTTCCACTGCCTTTCATGGCCTTCGTCCGCGGTCGTTGTTCGGTAAAAAGATTGCAAAGAACGATAGGGTCGAAGCGACGCAGGCGCCCACCATGAGCAAGCCCGTATTCACAGTAGCGTGAGCATAAGCCATATGCTATTCTTGTGAATGCTCCGTTAAGCATTACGAACGCAAACGCGGTGATGATACTTAGTTGACGAAGACTTTCACAACACACCCTGGTAACTAAAGTGTGAAAAGTTCGAAACATGAAGTATTTTGAGTACACATTTTTGTGCCAAGAACAATGCGTAACTCTAACACATTTCTACATCAATCGTGTCAAAGATCGAGTCGAGAAACTTGAGTCAGAAAGTGTCATTGTACAGATCTCCCGCACTACAACTGTTTTATTCGAATCTAAGCAGAAAGCCCGCTGAAACAGGTTCCGCCAAGCGAATGACTATAGAAAGACACTTTCTGTTCGTATGCTGTGAAACAGCTAAGCATGTTGTTTTAGAATTGCAGATTGCGAGTTAATTGAAAAATAATTGTTGATTATTTGGATAGTCTTTCCGACAGGTGGTCTGTCTCCGCAACTTTCACGTTTTCATGGGTTCTAATACAAGGCTATTACGATTACGTTACTATTACATTTCATCTAACGGATCACTGGCCGGCTGTCTGAATTAGAAAAAAAAAGAAGGGAATCAAATATTTTTCTGTTTTACAAACCGGCAATAACTACCTGTTTAAACTGAACCGTAACCAACTTTCTATTTAGAACAATTCAGTCCTAATAGGCAAACGATACACTATTCCATACATTACCCGTATGTTGTTTTCTATATATTACAGCCAGACACTGCACAAGTACGAGTTGTAGGGCCGTTTGCTGCATAGTCTGCAACACAAAAGTTTCATTCGGCATGCCGTAGACAACCACGCAATGTAACGTCCCAAATTGCTAATTTCAATCGCTTCTTCTTTTTTCTGCGGTTTTACGTGCCAGAACCAGTTCTGATTATGAGGCACGCCGTAGTGGAGGGCCCCGGGTTAATTTTGACCACCTGGGGTTCTTTAACGTGCACTACAACGCAAGTACATGGGCGTTTTCGCATTTCGCCTCCATCGAAATGCGGCCGCCGTGGCCGGGATTCGATCCGTGTTTAACCTGTAGTCCAAGTGCAACGTTTAAGAGGCGGTGGATCTGTTATCACATAGGAGTTAATATGTTGTTCAATGTACTGTTTTCTGTTCATGTGACTAAGAAGTACGAAACAGTTGAGTGCAGTGTTTTAAAGCGTATATTCCGTACACGTTTTTTTTTTCTTCTTTTTTTATGTCACCCTGAAGCTTCAGGCAATGCCACCAAGTGAAGAGATGAAATGTTTTCCAGGTCTGGAAAACCTGCCGCTTGGCGCAAGCGAAACGAAATTAGACACCTTTAGGGGGAGACATTTGTCCTTTAGTAGACCGCAGATGGTCCAGTTCCGTGGAAGTTGACATTATAGATACGTACGTTTTCGAAATGTCAAGTGCAAGTGCTTTCTCCGACACGTCGAGTAAGGCACCGAAATTCCGTTTGATGCCACTCTATCCTTCACAGGCTCTTCGGCCAGCAAGTATTGATCTCTCTACCAGCTTGTTTCGATTCGTAGACCACTGCGAAGAACTGCAGTAAAAAAGCGATGCAAAATGAAGATAGACCAGCTGCCACTACATCTATTGTGTTTTCATTTTCTTATTTATTTTTCACAGACATTTGGGTTCGTTGTTCGTGTCTTTCTTTTGAGGTTCCCACCATTCATCTCGATTGTTTTGCGCGCCTAAAGCTTTATAGAAAGTATGAAAAGCCTGTATGGGTTCGCGAACTGAAATGTGAAATCGTTTCCAGCTGACGAAAACACGCACACATTCCCACAGCTTGACTGCTTGTTACTTGCACTGCCTGGTATACTTTGAACGACATCAAGGTGTTTCGACAATAGTAATCAATTTCGGTGACCAACGGCCGATTACATCGCAACACCAACATCCCGCGCGCCCGACGCCCTTCTCTCCGAGTCCAGCCGTGCCCGCCTGCCCTTGTTTAGGATGCAGTTCACTGACATAAACATTACCGCTATCGGCCTTTCGTTCGGCCGGAGAAATAAACACGCAGTTGCCCGAGGGCAGGCGGCTACACTCTGGAATGTAGAGAATTAGCCGCCTCGCAGTAGCAGGTGAAATGGCGGCGAGGTAATAATTAGTCGCAGACACGACTGAGCGAGCAGCGCATGGGTACATGGTAACGGTTTTACAAAATCACCCCCCTCTTCACCAGCCGGCGAAAACATACGCTCCTTAAGATGATATCGTCTTTGCTATTTTGTCGCAACAAGCAATAGGAGAGAGAAATAGACGCGGTCTGGCTTTTCCCGTCGTACAAACGAATTGTTTTTGTATGCTGGCTTTTTAAGAAGCAGTGTCTGCGAGCCCGCGCGACCGGATGGCAGCAAGGCCGATCGGGCAACCTTCTTTCCGCGCGAGGAATAAAACCCATCGATGCGCCTTAAGGCGTAGCGGCGATTTGACCGAGCACAGCCCTACATAGAGGATTTGGATGAGGGACGTTTCCGTGGAGAAACAATAATAGTGGCACAATCACATTGAAACAGCAGCTGTGTTTATTACGCGAAGAAAGCGCGCTTAGTCGGTTCCACTGCGACCCAGCGTGGTCCGCAAGAAGGCTCCGCACGCTTTTATATTCGCCTGTGCATTCCGAAGCCTCGCTCCTCGAAGTATTGCTGCATTCGGCTGGGATAACTGCTCTCTATAGCATGAGCGACAAAAGCTGGAACTCGGCCCATTTGTGAGCGTTCATTTTGGGTTAAACATGCCAAAGTATCTCGAGGGCTATAATAGACGTATAGCCTCCACATTTACGTCGACTGCCGGGGTTTTACAACGTGCAATTAGAAGCACCGTACACGATCGCTGTCAAATTCCGTCCTTGTAGGAAGGCGGCCTCGTTGTAGCCTCGAATGCAGCCCGTTGGGATGCAGCTAACTAAAACGCTGCTCTTACATGTAACTTGTACGCACGCCATTCTTAAAGCACACTCATAACGTTCCGGAGCACTTGCAGAGGTAATTTACTACAAAGACCGCAATTGACCCAAACACTTCGAGCTTTGCCTGCACGCGACCCATAACGTGTGCCCTATGTCAACAAAATATAAACGAAGTGACTCGTTTCGTTCAGCCAGGACACAGCGGGCGTCTCCCATAACGTTTAGAGGAGTGGCGCAAATTGACACATGTATACACATAGAAGAACAGATAAGACGACCACCGCTATCAACTATTTCATTAGGCATTAATGAAACCTATATAAGCCTATATACTCAAGACCTCCAAGACCCGCGCAGAACCGCAAGACAATAGGCTTGAAAAGACCCCGCGATGCCTAACGTATCATACTCGTATATGCTACGTTGCTTTGATGCCTCGAAATTGTGACTCAAGCCTTCAAGCCGTGACACATAGTCTATGCATGGTAGCATTTCTGATATGCCGGAAATACTTTTCATTTGGGTACAGTTCAGCAAACCAATTACCAATCAGTCGATAGCTGTATTAAATAGGTTATCATTCGTAGAAGTTGTATTTTTCTTGTTCTGATGAGAAATGTGCTCTGCATGGCCTTAAATAAAGGCGAAAAAGCTGTTCTAGCTTTCCTTAATGTCTACCTGTGTTTGAGCATTACAGAGTTAGTGAAACAGCTGGTAGGGGCGCTCGTCTTGGCTGCCCTTCTCTGTGCAGACATCCATCAATTCGCGGCCCTCTTCTAAAAGCCGCGTTTCATCAACTAATTCAACAAGACGTAAGATAGGCAGAAAGCCAGTGTTCAGCGATTATTAGGAAGGCTCGTGATCAAATCAGAAACGTTAAAGTTTAAAGTTAGTAAACTCCGGGCTCTCAAAATTAATCCCCAGCCTTCCTCTACAGCGTCCCTCATTTTTATGGTAAAAGCGAATGACAAGCAATTTTCTTAATAATATTGTAGCTACACTTCATACGTCTCGAATTACTGGCACGTAAAGTTGCAAGCTGTTACCTGCTGCCGTAAACCACGTGCGTAACTCGATGCACGCGCCCCAATAACGCGTACGCGCCTAAATTGCCTCTAATATACGAACTTCCGGTACATGAATAGTGCGCTCTACGGGCTCTTTCAATTTTGCAGGTGGTTGAACTAGGGAACCTACATGCAAGGCGCTGCATGTAGGCTCCCTATAGGTAAAGGTACGCCCGTTCGCTCTGCGCCCAGAATAACAAAAATAAAAAGGTGTTCGCAAAATTGCGGGAACAGGCATCCTCACTTCGGAAGCGCGTGGAACAATGCGCCTGAAAGGAACAAAGCGTCACGTGCCTCTATGCCCTCCCGTGGCCGGGTGCGCAGCCCATTTTTGGCAATTTATACACGCAACTACTTTTGTAAGAATCCGGAACGCCTGAAGAAACTTCGCATCTGCAGTGCAGGTACCGGGAGTCGAGCTTGTGTATGGGCCACCAGCGCTGAGACTTCGTTCGTGGCAACAGCAGGGCCATAACGCAGAGCGCAGCGATCGAAGGAACTGATTTTTTGTAGCGTTAGCTACACTGGCCTAGCCAAGCCCGTTTCGCGAGGCACATCAAGAGCCGTGCTGCGCATGCGCAAGGATCAGTGATGTCACACGGCTTGCGCACCGGAGCCACCGGAGCCGGCACCTCTCGCGCACTCCGCCGCCGCCGGTCTGCGCATTCCAGAGGAGTGACGTCGTAGCCGTGGTAGACGCACTGGCGCCGGCGCGCGCTCGCTGTGCAGTCGCCGTCTGACATTGCGCTAAGCCGCTGCGCTTCTGACTGGCGCTTGCCAGTGTGGTATAGCCATGGATAAGGAGAGCGCAAATGCTGCTCAACAGCGCAGAAGAACGGAGAAGCTTGACTCATCGGATCCCGAAGTAGTTGCCTGGCAATTAGCGGTTGAGCGTAGGAGACAACCAGGAAAGCTAAGAATAATCAGCTGAACCTTTGCTAACGCTACGTATATCCTGGCATAGCCGAGCTAAGCCACTGCAACTTTTTTTTTAGTATGAGATGCTTCCATTTTGCTTAAGAAAATTTACAGCTCATCTTGAGGAATATGGGTGTCAGCGTTGAACCTGTCGGGGCACCAGAATGCTAGAACGTATAGGAGCCCATGCGCTACTCGGAGCTATCATTCCCACGGACATAGGATGGCGGGAAGCGCCCGGTATTATCAAGCGTTGATACAGGTGCGTCTGTCATCATTCAAGATATCGTAGTCAGGGAGCCCAAGTACAAGTCGTATGCAATCGTACCATTTTTGTTGCGTCCGTATCGGACAGCGTTAGCACATTTCAGTAGGGCACTCACTAAAGCCCTATATATATAAGAAGTAGCGCCAACCACTTCCCTCCTCCTCCATTTCACTGTCGCACTCAGCGCGGCCAGCGCGATCGAGGCGCGATATCGACAGTGGCGCCGCCTCCGTCGGGCCTGCCATTGCAGACGACAGCTAACGCGCTACCAGAGGAAATCCGCGAGAAACTTCGATAGCGCCCTGCGGAGAAGTTTTTGAGGCGCGATTTTGCTTCGTCAGGCAGTAACTGGCCTGAATAATGCCGTTTTGGAAGTAGCAACGCGACGATGCGAGACGGCACAAATACCAAGTGTGCAGCAAGCGTTTGCGCTGGCCGGGTGGTGAACAAAAAAAGCCTTTTGCCCTCGCCTTGTCGGTTGCGGCAACTGAAAGCGCGGCAGCATGCCATCACAACGAAGTTCTTGTCCCTAACACGTTTGATCCGTTTGTGCGTACAGCGCTTTCGTCGCACAGGCCCGAGAATGGCGGTCGGAGCGCACTGGAAAGAAAAAAAATATACAAAAGCGCAACGCGTGCTTCCAAGTGACACGGATTGGCCAATGGGAGAGCGGAGGAGGCTGGGGCGACAGGAGGAGCCGAGGAGGTAACGCCGGGGTGAGCGCGGTGGCAGCAAGATCCAAGAATGGCGCTACTTTTTATATATAGGGGCTTTAGCGCTCACACTGCCGTAGCGTCTCCTGGGGCCCCATAACGTAAAACTATTTCATTTTAATTTTATTCCAGTCTCCTGACGTCAAATATACGCCAGGGCTAGCGCAACCATCCGGCGGTGATCCGCAGCGTTGTTTGCACAGTCCAATCGAACGCTCCCCTCTTTTATAGTAGGCATCTTTTGTTTGTTTTAAAATCAAATTGTATTTCCTACCTCAGCAGGGTTTTTTTATCTAATTGGCTTTCGAGACTGCGAGGAGCGCGCAGAAGGGGAGATGGTTTTGGTGGGTCTGAGCTAGCGCAATGAAAACAGATAACCAGATGAGATAACGGGCACCTGTGATTGGTCTGCTTCCCCTTGCTTACATTACAATGGCTGGTCGAAAATCACGGTGACGTGCAACCGGAAGGTTAAAAATATTGCTAGAACTGATCCTCAGCGTAGGAACGTTGGCAGAGCAATGTCGCATACGTGCCGAAAGCTAGTGCATGCACGTTTCTTTTACCTGGTGAGTTATCGCTGTTTTGAGATGTCGCGTGACAGCCATGGTGAAGTTGGTGCGGCCCCAAATATATTGAAGAATAGCGGAAGGGCTAATGGCGAAAGAAGCGTAGAATTGGAAAGAATTAAGTATCTCTTGTTCGGTCTAATCTTGCACATTCAGTGTGTAGACGCTAACCGTATACCGCAAGTGCGCTCCTTCATACATATCGTCCGCCGTAACCAATGTAACAGATCTGCAATGTGTGCTGATTGGTACCGCCAGCGCATCTAATAGTATCTTGCGCCCTTCTAATTTTGAAAACGTACCTTCCACCTTTAACCGTCGAGTTTCATACAATTACTAGAGAGAACGTTGGGGGTAGAGCCTATACGGGAACTGCAGGCAGGTCGCCTCTGCCAGCCTGAGAATGATGGCTAGTACATGGATTTGCCTAAACTCAGCCCTTCTGGCTTTGCACGGCTTCGTGACTTTGCAAAACTGATCACTTTCAGGAAAGTACGGAGTTATAAATATTTTAATGAACATTATTAAAATTGTGCGACGGCATGGATTCGAACAGAGGACCTCTAGCACAGAAGCCTGGTATCGAAAGCAATACGCCACGGACGCATGGACAGGCAGAACCATTGTAATTAGCCGCAATTATGCATGTTCGCGGAACCTTATTGCCTTCTGAATTTAAGAAAAACAGCATAGATTGCTGTGATATTTAGGTCAGTGAAGGCTGATAAAGCGCAGTACCAGAACGTCGGAAGAAACAAGAATGAAGCTCAGACAAATCCATGTAATAACCTTCATTCCCATGGTTGTTGAACGATCGAAGCGCCATAGTTCCCTCTAGTAATTATTGTAGGAAACTCTACGCCTTCAACATTGCTACTATCAAGAGCTCATCCACTTTGGCTAGGACATTGGGGCAATGGTAAATGTGCAGGTAAGCCCTCGATACACGATTTCGAATATGTCTATTTGGTTTACGCATACACGAAGAAGACCTAATCACCAACGTCAAATGTACGAGGGCCGTGCTGAAAGTGATGATCAACAATTTTCTGTACGCTAGTCTGAATGCCCACAAGAACGGATGTGTGGTAGTACGTTGGACCATTTTCCTGCACTTAAACATGGTATTTGACGTCAACGGGTCACATTATCTAGCCGCTAAACCGAAAAAAACAAGGAAACCAGTGGCAATCAACGATATCTTGTTTATCAAAGCGCAATGATCAAATGCCTAATGATTGAGCAAATTTCAGCCCTAAAGATTGATAAGAGCCTTCAGTTTGCGTAAGTTGACGTGTAAATGCGCTCGAGAAGTGTACGAGGATCGTCGAAGATGGGTTAGGCATTTTAAAGATGGTCAGAGGAGCACTAAAGAGGAGCCTCGTATTGGCCGCCCTGAAACTCTGGCAGCCGCAATTGAAAGCTAACGAGGAGACCTTTGATGCACTCATCAAAGACAGGCAGCTAACAGTGAACGAAATAGTGAGTATGCTTGGCATATAGTCACAGTTCAGTCCAGAAAATAATTGAAAGCTTAGGTTACCGGAAAATAAATGCCGCTCGATACGTCGAAACACTGCAAAGCTCCACCGCTCATTCTAGCGGCAAAGAAGTGAGCTTAGAGAACGACCAAATCTCCCCTCTCACTTCTCCCTTAACGGCGTAAAGACTCGGCAGAATGGGTTGAGAAGCGCTTCTGCATCTGCCTGAAATGCGATCCAATGCGAGGCCAACGATGCAAAACACCAAATTTGATCCGCGCAGCAGTGCATTACTGTCTGCATGGCTAGAACGTAGTTATATTGGCATTTTGACACTTCACAATCGCGGGGGGAAAAACATATGCAAGGAAATGGAGCGTATGCGGGAAAATCAACAGAAGTCTGCAAAATAAAGTTACAAATTCTCGCTCTCAGCAATGCACCGTAATCATTTGTTAATAGTTGTTGCTCATTACGTTCAGAATGAGCTTCGTAGCAGTTATTTAGCAGCAAGAAAGAACAGCAATAAATTTAGCGGAACCGTTGCTTATTTTGATTACCCTATTATCAAAGTGCGATATGCTTAGCTGCTTCAACATTCAGATGCGAGCACAGGAAAAATGTCGCAGTTTTCAAGAATCGCCACACACTGTTTTGTCAGTAGGCATTATGAGTCGTCTATATTTTGTGACACTTTTAGCCCCATTTCCCGGAGCGGCCGAGATGGTGCGATGGCTGCGGCATTCAGCGGCTGTGCACAACGTCATCACAGTACGTGCTCATGGAAACGAAGCAAGAAATCGAAGCCAGCAACTTTCGGTTAGTGACAAGGCAAAGAAACCAGTCGAGCCGCCATGGCCTGAACAATTCTCCCTACATGACACAAAGTGACAAATGACTTGTTTGAAGCCGGAGAAATAGTGATTCTTGAATTTTCAGAAGAAAAGCAAGGAAAAGGGCGACCGTCGTGGTAGCTTAATAGCTTAATATCATTAAGCTTCACCAACACGAAAACATAGCCTTTGAGATTTGTGCCTGTTAGTCAGCGGGAACCATCAAATGGGCCGTTATTTCGGACCTATTGACAAAGCACCGTACGCGTACTGCGGAAGGCGCAGGTTCACCTCCCACCGGCGGGGCCAAGTTGTCTTTCCATCCACATTCAATTCTTTTTTTGTTATAAGTTCCACGTTTCGTTAAGAACATACCATTGAATAGGAGATGCCTAAAACGTGATGACAACAGTAATAGGTCCCGACTCCACAGTAACTTTCGGCGCATGCAGTCCGCAAAAGCATGGCCTTCAAGATTTGTGTTTGTTACTCAGAGAAAAACGTCGCTGCGGCATGAATATAAGCACCACTTATTTCTCCTATGCTTTTTCTGGCTTTATTGACTTCATGTGGTTGTAACTAAGCAAATATCGAGACCGTCGTATCCAGTTATGATTCTCGCTCATCTCTACTGAGACGTTTCGTATGCCATTCTAACTATTCCGTATGTTATTTGCAAAATTAATAAAAATATATATATAAATTCCATATATATTCCATCTATTTTTGATAAGAATCGTACGGAAAACATATGAAATTATTGCTACGCATAGAGAACTTTTCAGCAGGGACTGAGCTACCGCATGGGGCATTAAGAAGCCTTCTAAAAGACAGTCCCTGAGAATGAATATAGCTTTCGCAACGTGACTCAGAGCATATCGCAATCTCACGACGCAGCGCCTCCTGCCCACAGGGTAATACAGAAACTCTGATGAAACAAACCATGGAGACGCTCTTCGTCATCTGTCTCATCGCTGCTCACGTGGTTCGAGTCCACGCGTATCGATGCCCGGCGCTCTTCCCACAGGAGCGTAAGCGCTGTGTCCTTGTTACCTCCTTGGTTGTTTTGTCCCTTCTTTTTCATAGTGGGCTGACCACCATCATGGCGTAAGCTATCTCGTCTTGGTACTGCGGGCATCTTTGCAACGAACAGCGCTGATGCAACGGCTGCTTCGATACGTCTTCATCACGTTTCTATTTCAGCTTCTCGGCGCTACGTCCTTTCACGGTCGAAGGATAGCTCTGTGGCCTCATCAGCGAAGTGAAAGTGAGACACATAACACCGTGGCCGGGTACGATTTCTCGGCACTCTGCCACGAGCTAGCAACCGCAGTGACAGCAAATGGTCTATGGTGACAGCGCCTGTCCCGGTGCGAAGCTATTCGCCGGTTAGGGTTCACACTGATGATGTCACGTGGCAGCGCATTCACATTACCTATAGAGGAGGCCGACGTACTCGTCCCTGGCTTCGCCAGTGCAGTCAATTTCTGGCTATATGTTTAAGCGCTAGAGAGAATATAAGCACACATCCTTGCATGTTCGGATCACACAGTGCGAATGACATGACAGCTGAGGTTGAAGTCTATATAGAACACTATGACTATGAGATACGACATAATGAAGGACGCCTCTGGTTTAATTTTTACCTTTTTGGGTACGTTAACGTAGACCTAATCTAAGCACCTCTATGTTTCTGTGCTCTCTTTATGGAATGTTCGTGGACCATGCCTTCTACAGACATTGATGGGGGCGAAATGCGAAAACACCCGAGTTTAGGTGCACGTTAAAGAACCCCAGGTGGTCCAAATTTCCGGAGTCCCCCACTACGGCGTGCCTCATAATCAGATCGTGCTTTTGGCATGTAAAACCCCATAATTTAATTTTTTAATCTACAGACATTGCAAGGTGGAAATTGTGTGCTGTGATAAATCTATTCATTATTTTTTCGTGCAACATTGCTGGAAATTACTAACAGTGTGCGAGCGTTCTAACTTTTAATAATTTTAATTTCTTAAGCTCGCGCGTGAGTATGACGTTACGCTATGCATCAATCGTTTCTTAGTCATTCAGCGCGCGTTAATCAGTAATTATTTTCAATAATTTTAATTATTCATGCACCTTAGCCAATATAGACGCGAGATGGAGTAGCGGGGAGCTGTAGCTTTCAGCCTCTCTACCTGATGCCCCAACTAATTGTACGCGCTCGCGTCTTTACTAAGCTTTCTATGACCGCGTCTACTCTATAGCGTTGGTTCGTCAAGTACGAATGTCCAACAACTATGCTCAAGTTTTCCGGCGACCACGAGAACCACAGTTACCACGAGAACATTTCATGGTCGTTTTTCGAAGTCTACAGTGTCGTTAAAACGCTAAGAGATATGTTAAAGAGCAGATGTACCTCGCTCTATACCAGTTAATCACTGATTTTCTGTGCCAATTATTTGGTGCTACGTGAAATCTACGTTTCTACGATTATGGCGGCTACAGCGTATTGTCAGATATCGTTCCCAGTTCAGTTCGTTCTGCGAAGGCTTATCAGGTTTCGAAAGGGCCATTCACTCACCGAAAAAAGGCTGTTGCAGTTACTAACCACACCTTAGTAAACGTTTGATGATGATCAGCAATGAATTTTATTGGCGCAAGGGCCAGATATGGCCAAATAGCGCCAAGTAAATGTTTGTCGCGGCCTTGTTGGCGAATGCGGTTAGTATAGTCATAGCGCTAGTAAAAAATTAAGTTAGAAACGCCGGTAACCTTTATT
The DNA here is from genome assembly GCF_013339745.2 of Dermacentor silvarum. NCBI lineage: Eukaryota > Metazoa > Arthropoda > Arachnida > Ixodida > Ixodidae > Dermacentor > Dermacentor silvarum. The sequence continues at coordinate 86,751,797 of NC_051161.1, forward strand.
TATCTAGCTGAGTTACCGACTCCAAAAGAAGGGAACCTTTGCTAGCCCAGTTGCATTATCGCTATTAGCAACAGGGTGTGGACTATTTGGTGTAGAAGAGACATTTCGATGGCTATAATTAGGCCTCAATTACTGAAACTGCAAGAGTAAGTTTCCTTGCATACGTATGCAAAACGTACGCAAAAAAGGTAGAAACACACTTGCGTGTTCGTTTCTTTGTACCATTGTACCTTTTCATTGCACCAATCAAGTCATCGTAAGTGATGGCAATGCTTACCAAGACATTGAAATGCGGGTAGCAAAACTACACATGAATGAATAAACAGTAAAGCAAGAATACCGCATTGCATAATACAATAATGAGTTTCTTTAGGCGATGTGCTTTTATCACCAGCAGTACCAAAGCCTCCAGATAAAGAACTGTCAGCCCTTCGACTGGGGTGGAAAAGGAAGACCAGCGAAGCTGTACTATCGTGAGAATTAAGTATTTCTAATTATGACTATTCAGACCTGATGGTGTTTTGCCTATTTGAACTATTAAACAATGATAAATAAATATGATCCGGTGGTTTTTTTTATTTATTTAGTGATCACAGGGACCATGGCCTTATGGTCGCTACGGTATACTGCCATAGGTGTACGGCGAAGGTTGGCACGTTCTTCATAAACACGTCACCAACAGCCGCGCGCGTTCGGTGCGAACGCGTGCAAAACGTCGCCGCCGTCGACAACAGTTCTGCGCGTTCTTTGTGTGACCACACACAACCGCTGTCAAAACGCTGGCAGTGAGCAAGAGCGCCAGCAGCAGCGAGCGAAGGTTCATGTGTCTATCGCTTCAACAGAAACTGAGCGGCGAAACCACAGCGCATACAAAGGTAGAAGCCGTCTTGCAGATCGCTTTCAAGATACGCTGCGCGCGACCGCCCGGCGCCACGTAATGTACAAGTTGCTGGCAGAGCACAAGCCGCAACCCTTCCCTCCCGCGCTGCCCCCCGCTGTCCTCCTTTCGCGTGGGAGATTGAGTCGCTAGTTCCCCTTGCGCCTGGTCGCAAGATACACATTTGGTGCCGTAGCTAAACGTCGCCTCCCCTCCCTCCCTGCCGTCCCCCCACGGCCTTTCGCGCGACGGAAGAAGTGGCGTTTGCTCTCCACCGTGCGTTCGCTCGCCGTGAAAGCGCGCGTCCCTCGTGCGCTTTCACTCGCACATACAGCATTACGACCAATGAGAGTTTTTATTGCGATAGCAATTATATGGACACTCCAAAGCGCATTTTTGCCGTTGGCGTCGGCGTCGCCATCACCGTGAGGTTCCGTATGACGTCAACGACGATGAAATTGTCGCCGCTCGCCGTATGCTGTATGTGCGAGTGAAAGGGCGCGAAGGACTCGTGCTTTCACGGGGAGCGAACGCACGGCGGAGAGCAAACACGCGTTCTGCGCCGTGCTCCCTGAAGGGCTGCAGAATTAAGCGTCTCTTTCTTCCTTTACAATCACCATATTTATAGAGCAAACGCGACTTCTTCCGTCACGCGAAAGGCCGTGGGGGGACGGGAGGGAGGGAGGGAGGGGAGCGTTGCTGGTGCTGCTGCATGTGCAAGTTTATACAGCTGATAAAACTACTGTCCTGACTTCGTATAGCTTTCTACTAATTTGCTATTGCAATTGATGCTTCGCCTTTCAGGTGAAACTGTTTAACACGCGCGTCTTCCAGGCCACGCGCGCCTTCTAGGCCACGCGCTCAGCGTGGCTGTAAAACGACAACGCAAGCAGTAGTTGCATCCTAACGCTCCGCTCAAACGGCTTCGTAGCGGAGCGTGGGCAGCGTTCTTCGTTCAGCTGCCGATGTGAGCGTTGTGCGCAGGCGTTTCACAGGCGCCTTGTCGTGGACATCGAGTCTCTCTTCATGTCGGTCTGCCGACGCCGCAGCACACCTGCTTACTTGCACATGTTTACTACAATTCACATTGCTACCAAAGCTACTCACCTTACTTCGTATGACATTGCTATGTGTTGCTATCGCGTTCATTGCTGCGCACTTAGGGCGAAAATGCGAGAATATTTTTCTACATCCGGACGCGACCATCGAAGGCTGAGCCCTTAACAGCTTCGCTGTAAACATTGCACTGAGACCGCCATCCAAGCACCATGATAAACCACTGGCAACAAGATGTAGTAGTGTTTACTAGCTTAACCTCCAAGCACAAGTGGATTCCTTGGTTGTTAGATGGATAGTAAAGTGTTGTCGATGGCTGGTTAAATTAACAGTATTAAGTTTTGCCATTACCTTTTCCCTACTGCTTCAGTGAGTAAGTACCTCACAGCACTGATTGTGACTGGTGGGCACTTATCAAAGTGCCACCGGTCTACTACGTGTTCAAATGAGTTACATTTGCATTCAAAGCCAACTACGTATGTCACAGGCAGAATATAAACGTTGACAGTGGACATCAGTGCACGGCGATCATTATTTAATTCATTACGAAACGCGGTATCAGCGAGAACGGCAGTCAGGATAACGAAAGTCAGAGTGATCGAGCTGCATGAACAATTGGGAGGGCAACAAGAAAACAACGCGTCGCAGCAGAACACACTGCCATGGCGACGGCGAGCGTCATGAAGCTATAGTCGTAAAGAAACCTTGAAGCGCTTGATCTCTCTCTACACTCGCCTGCGAAGTAGCGCTGCTACAGCGTGTGAAAATCAAATGTGGGATTGGATATAGCTAATGTTCCAGCTGAGTGTAGTCGTTCGTGTTAGCATGCTTGAGCCACACTATCTAACTTCGGCGCGTTGCCCGCAGTGTAACTAAGGTTTTTACTCACCACCAGGGCACATCGTAGCACTCCTGGTATCTTTTTATTATTATTATTCACTACAAAAGATGCGAGCCCAACTGGTGCAGGCGATGCCACTGCAAGTTATGTAGATCACGGATAAGTCAATGTTCCGGATCACAACGACGACTTGTTCAATTTACGAGCGCACGCAATAGGTAGCAGAACGTTAAACTCTCTGGCTAGCACTTCTACACGGGAGGACATATCTTGGTGCATGGCAGCTAACGATCACCACCTCAATTCGTCTACTCATAAACTGCTACGAGAACGGTGCGCCATTACATTTTCAGCCCGTAGCTGTCCACGCAGATCGATGATTGCTCCTATATAGGCCTACATGTATAAACGCCCGAACGTCGACCTGTTATGAGCGGCCGTACATTGACTCGTCCCGATTATATGAGCGCTTCTCTGTGGAATGCTTGCAGGCAGATTAGTTGCGCGACATAAATTGATTCGGAAAGAATGCGCGCCAACCAACTGCAAGTATTAGTGGAGTAAGTACAGCTTACGCAACTCGTTACTAAGCGCTGAATAGATCGGCAGTGCGGCTGGCAATTCAGTCAGTCCTCTCGCACCCATCTAAAAGCAGTAGGACTATACAACCAGGCCTAATAAGACACCAACGCCGCGTTTTATATAGCTCTGAAGAAACGTGCGCTCCATTCCCGACGCAGCGATCTTCAATTTATTTGATTCCTCAGTGCATTCACAGGAGTGCGTTTCCCCACCTTCTTTGTGATAGCGCTGCCTCGAAGCGCCTTTCTAGTTGTCCTTGCAACACTGGATTCTGTTGCAAGGCTGAGGGGTACGCGATGAACAATTTGTTTTGCAATGACAGTAGCGCGGAGTACCGAAGTGATTGTGCAGTTACAACGTATATCAGACGTCGTTTCTTTGCCATTATCGGCCGCAGACTCTGGGCTAAGCACAAAATTTTATTTCTCAAGCAAGGAGCACGACAGCTTGTGGTACAGCCATTGAAGTCGTACGTGTGTGTGAGGCCATGCCATTATGGAATCCTGAACGCAATAAATAGTTTATTCCTCCGTTTTACAGGCAAATTGAGAGTAAAACAGCGTTCGCAAGTATGGTAACCTACTTGGTGGCTTTCACCAGGCACGAACACTAATCGGTAGGGTGCGTTTTCGTGAAAGAGGGTGAAAATTGCAATAGCTGTTGCTTGGTGTCGAAGGTGTGAATTACAAATTAGCCGAGGCAGTGTCCGATAGCCGACAATAGAACAAGACTTATGCACCTGATTATAGTAGGATTCAATATTCCTCGTCAGACGCAAGATGGCTAGTTAAACAACTGTATGTCTGTCTGTTGATTAATTAACATTCGAGGATGTCATTGTACATGGCATCGCGCTCCGCATTCTCCCCGTTATTTTGACGTAAGGTGACTATTTTTCCGAAGCGCGCCGGCGCAGTTGACTATGAACTTGAAGAGACTTGCGGCTGTGTGCAACGACGTATTCATGCAATATTTTTGAAAGACAATGTCTGCTATTTGAAATATTTCAAGAAGACACTACATGATACTAATGTACAAATTTAGGTTCAGGCATATAATTGCACCATATAGTATTCTGGTTGCAAAACGTCAGCAATACGGCACACAGAATGCAGGCAGTGCAGAGACCATCTTCCCCTTCCCTTACGTAGAGTAGCAGGCCAGATGATCCATTTTCCGGCCAACCTCTCTACATTTTCCAATCATTAAACTGGTTCTTGCTAATCCACACGAACAGCACGAGCAGTTAATGAAGAGTTTCACAGCTGCAGATTTAAAGAGATAAATTGATACGACCCACCGACGTATTGGCTTGGCGTGTGCTACTAAACCTGAGGGCTCGGTATCAAGTATATGGCCCACGGCGGCTGCCCTTCGATTATTATTATTATTAATATAATTATTATTATTTGGTTTGTACACATATTTCTACGCGCTTGTGCCATTTGCTCCCAGAAGAAGACGAGGACGGTCTAGTTCACGAGATAGCGCCTTGGTCTTTTGTCGGTGCTGCGGTGCCCCCTCAACGACGCGGACATAATTTAACGGCCTCTTTTAGAAGTCGCCTGTCAATTAAACGTGACAATATAACACAAGGACACGAAGCAAATAGGGAGGGAGCAAGTTGACAACTGCCACCGACATGGGGACGAAATGCAAGAACACCCGTGTGCATGTGCTTTGGATGCACGTTAAAGAATGCCAGGCGGTCAAAATTTATCTGGAGATATCCGCTACAGCGTGCCTCATAATCATACAGTGGTCTTGGCATGTAAGACTCCGGAAGCTAGAATTAAAAAAAAAACTTGATACCTTGTGTCTGTAAACTGCATCACTAGCGCCAAATGAAAGCACACTGTTAATAACATTAAGGAATATCAGCTAATAAGTATGTTTATCTGGCATATGAGATATCCATGCTTACTTGTATAATGTTTGCCAATAAATAAACAAAGCACGAAAACAGCCAAGTACTTCGTTTAAATTCCTCCCCCCTCTCCTCCACCTAAGCTCTTCTCTCTTTCATATCTATGACTCTTGACCTGTTCATGATGCTCAAATCTGTATTGATTTACTCGCCATAAGAAAAAATGTCTTTGTTATATTTCCTTCAAACAGTTAAGCTTGCATCGTGTTACCATCGTATGTGCACTGCGTATGTGCAGTTGCATAGAGCATTCAAATATATTTGCAATTCTTGCGCAAAAAGGAGAACAACCAAATGACTCATTCTGAAAATTATAGGTATGTTTCTTCATTCGTGTTATGACTAGCCAGCAGAACAGTTTTTCAATCTGATCTACTGCTCTGGTAAAAAAACACAATGCCTTCTGAAGACCGCAGGCCGGTATTTGAATTCGATTAGTTTTCACCGCTCTTTGGTCGACCAGGCGTATTGCACTTGGTGACTTACAATTTCAACAGTCGCTGTTGTTTTGCAGGGTGACTCTCGGTGTAACTGATATCTTTTCTCCTTTAACATAGGAAGACCGGATTTCCCCTCAAGTTGAACGGCACGTAATTATCGTGTATTGCTTATTCTACTGCAACGAATACTTGCTCCTGCTAATAATAAATTATCACAACTCAATCAGGTGCATTATTTGCGTGGAAGTTTTTCATTGGCACAACTACTGAATGAGCCTCAGAGGTATTTTCAATCCATGTAAATAAGTAGAGCTTCAACTTTCATAGCGATGCGAAGTGGTGAATGTGCGGAATACGTTGCTGTCCTACCTGTTTGGCTAGGTATATGTTGTATTTAAATGGATGATATGAATTCGTCAATTTTATAGCATCTGTTTTTGCTAATTCACAGTTCAAGTACATAGTGAGCCAGTGAATGAGCCGCTGTGACTATGATATCACTGCAGTTGCTCTATGGAGTCTGTACGCTCCCAGTAGTTCTTGATGGTGTCTGTTGAACGCCAACATTTAGCCTGATACGTCAGTGCTCGAGACGCTTTTAAAGGACGCTGCATCGGAATCAGGGCCTGAATTCACAAAAAACTTCTTACGCTTGAATTTTTTGTAAGAAATAATTTCAGCCAATCCAGATGCAAAATATATTATTATTTAATGCGGCCGGCCAATGACAAAGAGCATTTACGAAAGAAAAGCTTTGTGAATCTGGCCCCAAATTCTTCTTCTTCTTCTTCTTCTTCTTCCTGGGGTTGTACGTGCCAAAACCAGTTCTGATTATGAGGCATGCCGTAGTGGAGGGCTCCGGATTAATTTTAACCACCTGGGGTTCTTTAACGTGCACTAAAACGCAAGTACACGGGCGTTTTTGCATTTCGCCTCCAGATCCTAACCAGAATAAACCACTCTAAATGACAACGTGTACTCAGTGCTCATTCTCTCCCTATTTTTCTCTTTCTATCTCCCCTTTCCCTCACCCCTAGTGTAGGGTAGCAAACCGGATGCTCTTCTGGTTGACCTCCCTGCCTTTCCTCTCCTTGCTCTCTCTAAATGACAACAAACTCCTTGATTTAGAGTTAGTTCCTAACCCTTGGCTTCACTGATGTTCGAGGCAGGGTTTCATCGCCAACAAGCTAAGGACATGATTTCCGCGAATGTATTGCCGAGCGTTTGAAGCGGTGGATCCCTGAGCAAATCCTGGGAGCCGCGCCCAATTTCAAGACTGCCGCCATCCTTATGAAGTTGCTGTGTCATCTAGAACGCAGTCTACGGAATAGGCTATCGCTTTCTGAGCATTTTATGCGCACACCGTTGTGAAACCGTTGAACGCGAGGATGGCCGGCACTCTGGTTGCTAAGCCCTCGCGGAAACGACGTTAGTCTCGCTTGTCTACTTCATCCTCAGATGACTGTCTGGATGCTACTAAAGTAGCAGCGAGTCTGGGGATGATGTCAGATCACTAAGAGCCTAATTCAGATGAGGAGAACCCTTAAACCAGCCCCGACTGTCACCAGCTTTCGGACGCTGAGCTTAGTTTTCTGCCTGTTGACTGCGGAGCGATTTCTTGGGCCGACGCAGACGGCTGTTGGAGAAATTAGCAATATTGTAGTCCCTGTTCACAAGCAGTGTGTGTTACAGGCATTGTAATGTATTAGCATCGGGGACATCAGCCGGGGGGGGGGGGGGGGGGGTGTTAGGGTCATTGGCGCATTGTGCTGCATTGAAACAGTGTCCATTCAATACCGATGCGTTCGCCACAAGTGCCTTTCACGGCTCTTTGTCGGGGACTTCTGGGCCATAGCCTTTCGGTGTTACCTAACACCTCCAGAACCCATGTCTGCGAAATGCGAAACATACAAGCCTAATCGGTTTGAGAATACAGCGCAATAGCATGCTGCATTGGTCCCTCAGGCAGGCCCCATGGCATGTCTCCCCCGCAAGAGCGAAGTCCACGGGCGACATTTACGAACGTTGTTACCTTGCTCAGATAAAGTATCGCGCCTGAAGCATTACCGGCGTTCGATTCGTGTGTGTCAGACAAGAACACCACACAAGAAATCAGGCACGTAAGTGTTGTTTCGGAAACTCGGAAGACCATATACTTGTCTGAAGCCGGTAAATTTATCCGGTCTATATGGATCACTTTCAATAAAGCTTTGTCTCTCTACCTCTCTCTCTCTCTACTCTCGCACGAACGGCTCTTCAGCAGCAAAAAGCATGACGGGTGCTGTGCTCGTGCAAGCACGATCACCATGTGTTAGATTTAAAGTTTCACATACCAAGCCATCGACGAGACCACAACTTGCTGCTCTGGGAATTGCACTGGCCACACCCTTGAGAACTTATGCAAGTGATAAGACACCCTCAGCGTTTACAAGGTGACCCCACAAAATCTACATACACCCCATATAATTGTGTGGTGCTGGGCCACAACGGTAACATCGGCCACGACAGTGCCGACTAAGCGCACGTTTCCGCCACGAAATACAGCTCGTGCCCATAGCGTTGTCACGAACGGACGCAGCGTGCCACCTTTGGCTACATATTTACCTCATTAAGGGTGAATGGTTGACTTCAGATAAACGTAGCAACTCTCGGATACACTCTTTCTATCCGCTGTAGCAACTCCATCAGTTGCGTTGTAAATCAATGCGAAGACAGACCGTGGTTACCTAAAGGGCCTATACCAATCTTTTCTCGTTTTCATTGCGATAGCAATTACATGGATACTCCAAGCGGACTTTTGCCGTTGGTGTCGCCGTCGCCGTGAGGTTCCGTATAAAGTCCAAGGGCGATAAAATCGTCGCCGCGCGCCGTATATATGCTGTATGTGCGAGTGAAAGCGCGCGAGGGACGCGCGCTTTCACGGAGAGCGAACGGTACGTTTTCCATCACGCGAAAGACCGCGGGGGGATGGGATGGCGACGTTGTGCGTTGAAGCGATAAACCGCACAAACCTTCGCTCGCTGCTGCTGTCGCGCTTGCTCACGCCATCGCTTTGACAGCGTTTGTCTGCGGCCATCGAGTCTGATCTATTCAAGTTTGCCTGTGCGCGCTGACCCCATGCTTTGTAAATTAGTTAGTAAGTGAATGTGTCCAAGTTTATACACACGATAAAACTACTATCCTTACTCCGGATATCTCTCTACTAATTTTCTATCGCAATTGATGCTCCGCCTTTCGGGCGAAACTTCGACTTTGTTTTTGGTGGATCGAGCGGTGCTCCGCCTCCATTATCAAAACTATTCGCCGCTTCCGAGTAATGGGTGATAATAAATAGCATCGAGCAAAATGAATCCTTGTATTATATGTCCCCATGTTTCACCCGTAAACCCTTCCTTCCTCTCCACCGACACGACGCAAAGCGCCTCGTGCAGCATTTTCTCTTGCAGCGAAACTGTCGAGCTCATTAGAGAGAGAGAGAGAGATTGGGGGAGAGGAGTGACGGAGTCGCCATCTGTCGGAAGCGCCTCGCTTGCATAGTATGAGGGATAACGCGGCGTGCTCCTCATAGTTTTGGCTGTCGGCGCTCAATAAAAACACCACGCGGGAGCCCTTCTGGTCATTTCTGTAAGCATTCTCCAAACAAGGGAAGTTTCTTACTGTCAAAATAATAATCTTGGGGAAACCGAAAGCGCAGAATAGTCTACAGGCGCTATCTCTTTACCTTATACGTACAGTGAACGCCCATTGCGCACGGTCACTGTGATGGAGTCCCCCGAACCAGCTTCTTGCGTGAAAGGTAGGCAGTCGCTGAGAGCAGAATATGTGAAGTATGTTCTTATTGTGTGCTGTCTGTATAAGCAAATGTAGCATAAGATAATGAAGCCTCAATGCAGCAATCACACGGGTTCGTAACGACGTCTGCATCCATGTCCGCGCACCAATGTTTCGATTTCGCTGCCGAGCACGTTCTCGCACCGTGCCGTGAGCTTTAGGCCGCAGAATATGAACATTTCACAGTACACAAGCAACCACTGTTGTGTGGACGCTATCAGAGCTGTTAAAAATTAATTTCGTTATAACTAGAGACTTCGACGCTATACGGCTGCTCGTGATGTGCCATCGCGACGATTCAATAATTTTTCTTTCTTTCCTTTTAATTTCTTGGACGTTTCAATATCGTTTTTTATCAAGTTGCGTCGCACTGTATGTTTATCGGTCTTCTCAGCGAGGTATTTCCCGCTGCTTCGTTTTGTTAATCCACTACATTCATTATTTGGTGCTAACACAAACGTGAGCATATGCCAGGCCTTTTTTATGTGCTTCTTACCGTTCCTTTTCCGTTCTGGCTAACTTGCCAGCGTCTACCACCAACAAGCTCATAGACCAAATCTTTATGACATTAAATGGGCCGCGCGCGCGGGCGAGCTTCTCAGTGCGTGCTTTCTGCTACACACCCGAGTTGTAGCCGATGGCTGCTTCCCGGTTCTAAGTTTCGCAATCCAAGCTACACGCAGCTTCTTGGCCTGCGGGTACGTGTGAAGGCCGACACCGGGCTCAGTTGCGTACGCGTCCGGCACTGCAGTACCGAGCAATAAGCCTACCATGTCGGACGCCTTCAAAGGAAGCCACTACCTATTATAGTGGTTTCAAGTGCTGTCAAGCAGACACCTGAAGCGGGAAAACACACCCACTTAATCAGAACAGCAGCGCAGGTGGGACTTCACATTCGTTTTCAGCTCGCTTCGGCGCTTCCGAAGCAGACGACGCGGCCGCTCTGTCCACGTGATCCCTCATTACATGTCACGCCGATGGCGGCGCCAGTTTTTTTCAGTGGTGGAGCTCGCCCCTAATAAAAACGGGATTGGAAAGGCAGGGAAGTCACCCAGCTGTATATAGAACGAATGCACAGCAGGCTGCTCACAGATCTCTAGTATATGCACATAGCTACCAAATCGCTAATGCTTAAGACAGCCGGACTAGACGAGCGCTTGTGAGAGAATATTTATGGTGAGTGAATATTCGTTGTAAGTGAACATTCATCGTGAGTGAAAAATCATCTGAAAGTACGCGCACAACTCTCCTTCTCTTCTTCTTATCTTTCTTTCCTGCTCCCCACGGCTAGGGTAGCCGATCGGGGAGACCTTGATTATAACCTCCCCACATTTGTTTTATTTGACAATACTGCTGACTCAAACGGGAGTCATTGCAGAGTGGGTAACAAAACATGAGTTCATACATAACAGCCTCTCAAACATAGAAGCAGCCGCATGAAGATAAAAAAAAAAAAACTTCAAAAGCGATCCACATCAACATTCAGCCGGCAATCAATGTTTGATTTGACAATTGTTGCTTCTCTCTATCTCTCTCACTCTCGCACACAAACACGGACGTGCAGGCAGTGGGACCTTATTCTCCAGCCTCATCCTCACACAAACCTAATGGAGCTGTGCTACAGTTACTAATGACGGCAGGACTGTACGCCAACCTTTTATCGAGGGCCGAACGCTGCTGTGCGTGCGCCCATGACTTCCTGACACTATTCCGCCTCTTGACGCCACTTCCTTCCCTCGCCCAGGTTTGATAGCAAAATGGGCACAGCCTGGCTAACTTTCCTGCCTTTTTTCTGTTGCGCTCGAATTTGCCTGTCGAAAACAACATGGCCCGTGCTCTGTCCTAAAGTTATCAGAGCTGCTGTACGGAAACATGATTCATCAGCCCTAACGCCGCGCATTTCAAACAGCCATTGGACAATGTCCTTGAAGCCGTAGCACTGTCGCTCGGAGATACGAAGTGCTCAACGCGGGAGACGTTACGGCGCCAAGCCGTGCGGTTATATCTTGGTGAGAGGGAGCGTGCAATTCTGCGAATCCAGGATTATTTGCCGATCTTGTGTGACTTCTCGGACTTTTCGCGCGTAATTCTCATTCGCCAGAATTGGCGCGCGGAGCGGAAGTCTCGAAATAGTTGCACTGTTTGCTGCACAAATATTCAAATCCATCACCGTGACATTGTTTAGACAGGCGAACGAATCGGTTCTAAGCTGTTGTAGTTGGCGCCGCTGACATGCTTCGATAATCCCCAGAGCAAACGAGCGAGACATTTTTTTTTCTCAATTTCTGTTTCCTTTTTCTCGTTTCCCAGACACGTTCTCGGTGACGTCATTATTTGCTTTAGGCATTTAGTCGAGTCCTCTTGCAAAGTTTAGCCTAAGCGTAAGGTCTCCTCAACAAACGCCTGCCTGCTGGCGATAGCCTTCATTTCAAAGCAATAAAAGTATTTATGGCATCTCCACATAGGCTGCAAAGCAGGAGTAAGACACCTCCGGCATATATAAACACAGAATTCTGAGATGCATGAGGTAGCTGAGGTTGCTTTTAAGCGTCACTTGCGACCAAGTTGAAGCACTCCTACTGAAGAGCACATTCTCACAGCTTGAGCTGCGGAAGCCAGAACCTTTTATAGGTAGGCTTGTTAAAAGTCATATAGCTGCAGCTATACAAGGTGTGTTACACCTAACTTGAGCAAAACTTTGAAAATATGCAAATGCCACGTAGCTGGACAGAACCAAGGTAATGTTGGTTGCCGTCGCTTAGAGATACTCAGATTACTTTTTGCGTTCCACATAATTACATAATTATTCTACTTAAATTAAAAACTTGTCAAATACTTTAACTAGATGATAAGTGTCGATGAGAACATTGTAGAGTGACATTAAAAACTCCCGATACAGCTTTCTGTTGGTCAATACGTGCTACATAAAATGTGTTTTTGTGAGCATAAAAGAAGTCCGCGAATACATGCATAAAAAATGTCTGAAGCACTGAGCGGTGCAGACTGCACTTCGCCATCAACAACGTCGCAGGCTGCTTTTCGGCCAACTCGGCGCCGTTTAAAAACTTGGTGTCCTCAATTCACAAAACCTTGTCGCATGCCCCTTCGTTTCGTCCGACATAACGAACAAAAACGTTCGAGCCTCACTTCCAAAATATACAACCTGTCGCCGTACGAGACAACACCACTCACAAACTTCGCAGTCGCAAGTGCAATTCAAAAAGCTGCGTATGTTTATCTTAAAGAAGGGACATTTTGCCCACAATGCGGAGTTCAGATTTTTAAGTCGCTAAGCATGTGTTAAAATTAAATTAAGGGAGTTTACGTGCGAAAAACACGATCTAATTATGAGGCACGCCGTAGTGGGGGACTCCGGAAATTTCGACCACCTGGGGTTCTTTAACGTGCACCTAAATCTAAGTACACGGGTGTTTTCGCATTTCGCCCCCATCGAAATGCGGCCACCGTGGCCCGGATTCAATCCCGCGACCTCGTGCTCAGCAGCCCAACACCATAGCCACTGAGCAACCACGGCGGGTATATGTCTTAAAATGTCTACCACGACGGCATATATTAAAACTAAGAAGTTTTTCTACCGTTATGAATCAGCTGCTCTTTATTATACTGGACTCGCTATACAATCAGTGTAAGCTCAGTAAAGAGGCTGCCACGCATAGAAAACAGGGAGGTCACAGACACTACAAGTAGAAAAGAAGCAAAAGGAATAACATGCACATATCCACTCAATTGTGTGTACATCCCGATTTCGCAATCACACAATCGTGTGCACATCCGGAACTGACAAAGGATGGAGAGCACAGCAACTAGCAGACCTTAGCGAAGAACGAAATCACCGTTTGCGTTAGCCCATCATTAACCTTTGAGCTTAACTTCACTCACCAAGCAACACTGCGAATTACGTAAGTATAGAGTGGTCCTAGAAGCATCACTCCGCGCACTTCGCAGTGCGGTTTTTTTTTTTTATGCCTTATGTGTGGAATAGCGACATCATACGTTTTAACTACAACTTGTGAGCACAAGGTTAGGTCGAATAACCAATTATTTGCCACTGCAGCACCTTCAGTACAGGCGACGTTCGGTACGACGTCCTTCGGTCGCAAGGCCAAGCGGGGCGCTGTGTGTGCTACCTGCAGAAACGTGTCACTCGACTCGCACAGTGAAAAACAGGCTCAGTTCCGCGACGCTTTCCGCGTAATAATTGGCTGATGTTTTGCGAGAAAAAGTTATGGTACTTCATCAAATTACCCTAAGGGATTCTTATATCATTAGTTTATGTGTAACGTACTATTTTTCGATGGCGATTGCGAACCATTCTGAAAAGTCTCTCTAATCTTCGTAGCTTTGCCTGCTATGTATGAAAATGCAAGGGTTGAGGCTTTGACGATACTTCCTCTTCAGTATAGTTACAACGCTGCTTTTTAATGTAAGCAATTATGGCACAGTAATCTAGCTTAGCATCATAACGTGGGGTACCGTTTAAGAAGCTAAGTTTAATCCTCTCGGTGCTTAAGCTACCTTAAAATAATGAAATCTCTTCTGAAAGGCTTCCTTTCTACGACATGTTAGCTTCAGTAAGCACTAAGGCAAAAGGCGAGAGAGGTCAAGCAGAGTAACAAATCCAGTTTGCTATACCTGAACGGCACGAGTTAACTAAGGCGTAAAAGCACCAACAAAACTCCATTACCATCTGCGTTCGTACTAGCGCATTCCAGAAGCTCCTGACGCAGAGTCGGCGGCACTTAAATCATTTTGTAGCACCCTCGAAACAAGGCCAAAGAACGGGACGTACAGAAAACCGACGCAAGACAACGCTGACAGCACGTTGTAGCAGTCACAATTATATAACGCATGAGTGACTGAATTAGTCGCATAAAAGCTGACTGGGAAACACGACCGCGAACTTTATTCACAGCTGCGAATGTTCTTTCCGTATAGAACAATGAATTGTCGCCTTGCTCTTGTCCAGGTAATGCGTTTTCATTTCTGTTTCTTTTTTGCTTGTGCCGCAATGCTCTGATCGTTCTACGTGCCATCGTGTTCCTTAATGTGTCCTCCGTGCCAATAGAACACAACTAAAGATATAATGAGACGACATCGTTCTAGTTTTGCTTCTACGTTCAGAATCGACGCCAGTCACAAGAAATAGGTTTCGGGAGTGAGCAGAACCTTGGTTTCCTCGTGCTCATAAGGAACAAAAGAGTAAGAGAACGGGAAGATGGGCCCGAAATCCAGCTGAGCTCTGGAACTCAATTACGTTCTCTCAGTCCTTCACTCTCACCTCCCTTGGCTGCGCTTCCGTGTTCCCCGCTCCTTCAAGGGGTTCAATACCACTCGGCATCACAGGTATGCGGACGCGATGAAGATAAAAGCGAGGAACCGAGTGATTCGGGACACTTAATGAGAACAAAAGGATGTCTGCCTTTGCTTCTCCTAACGAAGAACGACTGAGGTGGCACAAGAAACTATCATTCCTGGGGCTTGATGTCACCAATGTGAACCACCTGTCTTGCTTAATACCGATGTTCCGACATCTTGTACGCGAACGACATCGAATGCCTCAGAAGACGCTCTCCCTGTGCCGGTGGGTTCTGTCTGAGAGAATAGATGGTCCCTAACGCCACCCCGTGCGTCGCCAACGGGCTCTATCGTAAAAGTGTCACTATGCCTGAGCGTCTTCTTTTACAGCAAGATCAGCAAAGCAAGCTATGACGGTCGATGACGGCCAAGTGAGGGAAATGATACAAGGAGTGATAACACACTGCAGAGAGGCTAAAACGCGAAGTAACTGAAAGAATGAAGTGGCGGTAGACCAAAGAAACTTCCTGGGCAGAAGAAATCGTCGACCTCAGCACCCGCAATGTTTTCAGGACGGAAAGAATGGCGCGTCATACCGCAGCATAGAAACATCTCCGCAGTCACCGACTATCGGCTGGTTCGATAATGGTGGGCGACAAAATTGATGGAACATGTGTAACGAGCATGGCACATTCTTGTTTCCGAGATGCTTGTGTCCCGGATGCTGTGCTTGGAATGTAGGACTCGTGAGGGACTTCGTATGCGTGTGCCCAGGAGCACACGAATTTTGTGACTCGTCAAGGAACATTTATTTCGGTACGTCAACGTCATAACCGACGTCACTGTATTTTAGAGCAAAGTTGTTAAGGGGCGTTCCGCAACGCTTTCCTTACGGCGGTGAAGGCCAGCGTGCGACGGTGTGGTCGATATCGAATGTATGCGCAACGCAAAATGTGTCGAAGCCCCGAATTTGGTATGAAACATACTGATCAATGGTGAATGATATAAAAAGAGAGAAAACTACCTTTTTTATATCTGACTTCAATAGGCAAGTACTATATATGCCAACTTTTTTTCTTCTTCTTTTTCTTTTTTTAACAAGTAATCGCAATTATTGTTTGTCACGTCGCCTTATAGCGGCTACACGTTGGACGCCAGCAAGGAATTTGTACGGCTGCGGTGGTGAAAGCTCACGCCGTGGTCCTGCAACGCCGTCTGCGTGGAAGCCATTACTACAAACTGGTTTATATAGCACCACAACCACGCTCGAACGCAGGAGCACCTGCTGCTGCATTCGATCGATCGAGGCCGTGGCCCAGAAAATAGACCCCTATAACCTAATAATTGTTCAACTCAAATACAATTTGCATAAATGCGCAAGCCAATCAGGTTACCTTATTCACCTGATGTCAATCTGCTTCGGGTGTCTGAAAAAACTGCTTTCTCCGTACTGATCGGTCTTTGTGTCACCGGTATCAGGCCGAAACCTGAACGTCTAGGCATACTTTATGGGTAACCCTGTTATCACTGCTCAGCCAAAGGTGACATTTTAGCTTCCAACAACTATATCTGTTATTTTGCAATTAGCATATAATTTACATTAGCAGAGGAAAGTGACTAAGCTGTGAGCGGAGGAGAAGGGCAGGCACGCAGTTTTCCTTTTGTTTGGGTAAAGCTTGTATTAAATTGTTGGGCTGTCTCTTAGTATAGTAGTTCCGCAAGGCGCGAGAACTTGCATATGCAGCTTCGCTGGCTCTGATGTATCAGAACCGATTAGCATGCATCTCACAAGGTTCTTTCACTTTTTTTTAAGTTTTTGCTTGGATCGTTTCAAGTCGTGCTGATCCCACTTATCACCTAAGAGAATTGGAGCAGCCAGTAAAGCCTACAGGTGCCAACACATCCTCCAATACAGCTAACGAAGGCAAAAGCACTTATAATTCATCTGCGATCGATTAATGCGAGGTCGTGAGGTAGTGCACATGGAGCCAACGGCAGACGTCGAAGCCCCAAATAAAAAGCCGGCAGATCCCACGCCATGTGGGAATCGATGTTATGCGAACCAGTGTGCGGGGAGCCTACCAAGTTAACGAAACTACCACGAGAGCACCAAGACTTAGGCGGCTCTTTCATGACGTACATGACACGCATGCCATGTCATGTCATGACATGACATTCATGTCATGACTACTCAGGAGTCCCTTTAGCTACATTTAAGATACCTTAGGGGGAAAGCCTTAGTCATACTCGCGACTATGACTTCTACCAACATCCTTTAGGGTTTCCTTCATTTTGTCCCCATGTCCGAACCCATTACAGTGTTTTTCAGCGTTAACAATTTTTTTCGCTGAGTCATTGTCATTTTGCTGCGTCATGCTCATGACTATGACTTCTACCAGCATCCTCTAGTGTTTGCTTCCCTTAGTACCAAAGTCCAAACCCATTTCAGTGGTTTTTGAGTGCCATACTTTTTTCGCTGTGTCATTGTCATTTTGCTAAGTCATGCTCATTCACAATGACTTCTACCAGCATCCTGTAGTGTTTCCTTCACTTAGTACCCACGTCCGAACCAATTTCATTGGCTTTTGAGTGTTAATATTTTTTCGCTGGGTCATTGTCATTTTTGCTGAGTCATGCTCATGACTATGATTTTTACCATTGTTCTTTTAGTGTTCCCTTCAATTAGTGCCCACGTCCGAGCCCATTTGAGTGGTTTTTGAGTGTGAAACTTCTTCTCTGGGTCCTTGTCATGACCTACATGACATTTTTGTCATGACCTATCACTTATGTTCGTCATACACTACCGTCATAATATATCAATTTTGGTACCAACCAAGTTAACGAAACGACCATGAGAGCATCAAGACGTAGAAGGCTGTTTGATGACCTACATGACACGCATGTCATGATATTCATGTCATGACATATTGTTTATGTTCGTCATATACTCTTCTCATAGTGCGCCAATTTTGGTACATACCAAGTTAACGAAATGACCATGAGAGCACAAAGTCGTAGGCGGCTAGATAGATAGATAGATAGATAGATAGATAGATAGATAGATAGATAGATAGATATATAGATAGATAGATAGATAGATAGATAGATAGATAGATAGATAGATAGATAGATAGATAGATAGATAGATAGATAGATAGATAGATAGATGCGGTCAAAGTAGCAAATGTTCGCCAAGAAATGCTTCGCATTTAATACACATATCGCGACGTACCGTAACTTCTTGTCATTCATATCATCACGGAAAGACACACCCTCGCAAGCTCTGGCCACTGTATGCAAGTTCACCTTATTAAACAATGTTGACTACAATATCTATCCGACAAATTTCCTTATTTGTTGTCATCAACCAGTCGCGCTCAAATCGGAACTTTCGACTTTCATTCCGCAGCAATCATGCACTGGCTTCGAGTGAATCGCCTCACTTAATTAAAGTGACTGCTATAACTGCATCGACGGTGTGCACTACTTCGAAAGACAATAAAATAAACATTTTCTGGCGCTACCTGAAGCGGGAACAACAATTATCAAGCTATAGAACCTCTGGAATTTAACGAATTATTCGTACAATGGGTAACAACGGCGAGCTGCTTTACTCTCACATTTCAATAAATCATCAGTGTCGTATGTTAACTGTGAAGATTAACAGTAGTATTTCCGTTTTATCAATATTTTTTTCTCTGTCCGTCTGATACTGAATACACAGGAATTCTGTATTCTGCCGAGCTATCAGCGTCATTTCATTTGCTCCCTCAGCGTAGTTTTTAGTGGCAGCCTACTTTTTTGTTTCTTTTCTGCATGAGTAGAAATGCTTCTGTACTGCTGTGTAAGCGGTATAGATTTTCGCCGTCGAATAGGATGGTGCGGCCAACAAAGACGCAATACAAACGGAACTGGAGTTGTGAATTGGCAACGTAAAAATGCTGACTACCAATAAAACAGAAAAAGTTGCAGTGGCTCAGCTCGGCTATGCCAGGATATACGCAGCGTTAGCAAAGGTTCAGCTGATTATTCTTAGCTTTCCTGGTTGACTAGATTGTCAAGGATTAGCTTGATTGTCATGCTTACTGCTGCTCCAATGACACACACGCGGTGTACGTATTATGTGGCACATGTATATTTATTTTTGCTCAACGTCACGTTGCTTCTCTATTGCCACAAAGACGGCTCGGTGATCAGTGAAGTAACACGCTGCCGTCTCTATGGCCCCAACACAGTATTTGGAGTTGTCTGCCTGTCTCTGATAGACAAGATCAATGGTGCTTCCCCATTGGGTCGTCTGTGCAGTTGGAAGACTGGCTAAGTCGAGGTTAAACTTGTCCTTCAAAGGAACACAAAGAGAGTCTGGAGCACGATTGAAGTCACCAGCCACCACACACACTTGCCGCCCGACTAGGTATACACGTAGCCACTACGTCTATAGTGTCTTTAACGGAATTGTTCGGTGGCACATACACGGCTTCGATTATCACACCACTTTCGTCAAGCTGAACGGCACAGGCTTCACCCTTAGGCACCGCTACGTTTGGCAGTTCACTGGCAGCAATCCCATTCCTGACATAGATGCAGACTCCCGAGCTTCAGGTAGCGTCAACACGACTGGCATAAGCATTTGCGCTCTCCTTCTCCGTGGCTATACCACACTGGCAAACGCCAGTCAGAAGCGCAGCGGCTTCAGCGCAGTGCCAGACGGCGAATGCACAGCGAGCGCGCGCCGGCGCCAGTGCGTCTACCACGGCTACGACGTCACTCCTCTGGAATGCGCAGACCGGCGGCGGTGAGTCGCGCGCGGCGGCGGCGGAGTGCGCGAGAGGTGCCGGCTCCGGTGGCTCCGGTGCGCAAGCCGTGTGACATCACTGATCCTTGCGCATGTGCAGCACGGCTCTTGATGTGCCGCGCGAAACGGGCTTGGCTAGGCCAGTGTAGCTAACGCTACAAAAAGTAAGCACCTAATTTGATAGGCAGGCTTGTTAAATATCTTAAAACTGCCTCCAATAATGTAATAATAACAATATTACCAAATGTCTTGTCGTGCCTGTAATAATGGATGTGTTAGCGATATATAAGAACGACAGATATCAGCTGGTGTCTGCTTAGATCATTCATATTCGTACCCGAAGGACGACACAAGTGTGGAGGTAGAGAACCACAACGACTACCGCTTTAGCCACAAGCCCAGGAGTGCTATTGTGTACACGGTCAAATTCGGCCATATCGGTGTTTTGAGGCAATCAAAGAAGCTGTAGCAGTCATGTGCGCCAATCAGAACTGACAAGGTGGCCAATTCGAGGTTATGATGGAACTTGACTGTGTAATAGGATGCCGGGTGAATTTACCCACTGATAGAATGGTTCGCGCAAGCGGTCCCGGGTGCCATATTTTGTAACAATTCGTTCAAATTTCCATTCCTTGTGTCATTTACTCGGACGCTGCTACGGTCGCGCTGGTGCCTGGATTAGCCAATCAACATGACGGATGATAACAAAAGTTGAATGAAAGATTATATATATCATTACAATGTATCGCACGTACGCAGCTCTAAATTTCCGTGCCACAATAGTGGCTTTTACAGCGCCTCTTTCATCTCAGGCCTTTTATCTCGCGCCGAGATAACTGTCGAGCAATCCACGCTGCTGCTATGCTCCACTACACTCCGGTTATGCCGCAGCCGCCCAACCGCTCCTCGGCCACGTGTAAACATTCAGATGCCCAAAAGCGCACGCGCAACAGCACATGCGTCTCTACAGAGAGATATACCAGGTGTTTCAGCGAACACTTTCAAAACTTTTTGAAGCCTCTTCGAGTAGCCCAGCTCATGAACTGGAATTATGCTATCTGCAAAGGCAACCTTTATGAATTTTTGCAAATGTTCGCTGAAACACCCGGTATACTATATATATATATATATATAGCACGGGAAAAAGGAAACCGAGGGGACAGGTTTTTATTAGTCCTAAGAAGCTAACAAACAATGACCCCAAGGACAGCATAGGGGAAATTAACTGCAGGTAAGTGAAAAAAAAAAAAATATTGGCGTTGTACGTGCCAGGCACGCCGTAGTGGGGGACTCCGGAATATTTTTACCACCTGCGGTTCTTTAACGTGCACCTAAATCTAAGTACACGGGTGTTTTCGAATTTTGCCCCCATCGAAATGGGGCTGCCGAGGCCGAGATTCGAATCCCGCGACCTCGTGCTTAGCAGCCCAACACCACAGCCGCTGAGTATATATATATATATATATACGCGCCCCGCACCCGTGACGATAACTCGCATTCACGAAGGCACGCGCCAGTTGCATCGGAACCTTTGTATTGATGGTCCGCCATCGCACCTACCACGAAAACGGCTGAAAGGACCCGTCCAAGAAAGCGAATTAAAAACGGTCGGACGTGCAAACTCTCACAAGCCACGCTCCACGTGGAAGACCCTGGTGTACACTCGACCGCCGCGAAAACTAGGCGAGGCTTTGTGTCTCCTAGACATCGCATCCGAAAGTGGAATGTCTGTTGTTTGAATACGAATACTTGGTTCCGCCGCTTCGCAACGTATATATATATATATATATATATATATATATATATATATATATATATATATTTAATGCACCAAGCTTATTTAATGCACCTATATATATATATATATATACACATACTCTGGTAGAGCGTACGCAGCGCACAACTTGTCGGTTTCGCGATAACGTTCAACTTCATTTCCGAGAGCGGGCCACACAAAAAACTATAGATGAGTTTTAAGCCTGATGCACGATATCTTATTGCGGGAAGCGGGTCAGCGAGAGAAGGTCTGACTAGTTGTCGCAGAGTGCTATATCTATAGCAAGCTTTCCCGTCCCGTTGCTTTCAAACGCTTCCTGGTATGGTACTATATATATATATATATATATATATATATATATATATATATATATCAGTTCAGTATATTTGTCCTGTAGAGGTGGACATGATTTGCATGACCATCGCAATATGTAGGTGGCTAATTAAAGCGCTTCACAACTTAATTTCTTTATTCTTAGTAGTCAATCCAGCGCACATTTTCCAATAGAGAGACTCTAGCACCGTTCGTTCCGGATATCCGTCCCCGAAAATGTGCCAACAAATGCATGCGCGTTACGGTTACGAACCTTCCAAACTGCTTGACGCAGATCTTGCGGCGTAAAAGATCCGATAGATGTACACAAATGACCGCGCACCCCCCCCCCCCCCCCCCCCCCATGAAAGAACGCTACTCGCAAGTAACTTTACAACTTGACTTGGAAGGCAGGTACGCTCCAGAGTGCGCAAACACATTTTCCACCAACAAAAGTACATATAGGCCTTGAATGCTTATCGTCAAAATGCACGCTTGCTATAACAAAGGCTTTTTCGGTAACTGTTAGCCGGCACACCAGTGGATCTCTTAGCACACTCGGATGTATAGCCTAACCTAACCTAACGTAACCATTGTCGTAGTTCTTGAAAAATGCAAAGCCTGATATCGCGAAAGTGGTGCTATAGTCTGAGGAAATTCTGTTAAGCAGACATGCCTTCACTAGTCTTCGGCTTCAATTTCGCACTTGCAACATGTGCCCTAATGCGAATAATTGAAACAAATGCGTTACTAGATTTTATAATTGGCTACATTAATTTTCCAATTTCTTATCCAGGAAGTTTACGCCTCTGCCACAAATTCACCTACAAAGGCGAAACTACGTGGTCACACGGGATTTTTGAGAAAAAATCTGCTCGAACACAAGATTAAAAAAAATCATATTGCGCAGAGACCATCAGCGATGTTTGTCAAAGCAAGCAAATAGCTCAACGCTTGAGAAAGCTATTCGCTTTGTGATCGAAACAGTGCGCTTGATTGAATGCATGTGTTGCAGTGAGGATATTCAAGTAGCTCTTCTTGTTCCTTAGCGCAATTCCGTAGAGAATAGAGTGGTTAACCAGCACATCAGTGGCGGCCACATAGGTTGCTCTACACGTCATTGGTTTACACGTACGCATAAGCGGCTTACACATCCCTTATACTTAGGCGGCTTACACGTACTTATATATAGGTGGCTTTACAGATTCGTCATATACGCGTTGTCTCCAACGGCGCGAGCGTCGCTGTGAAAGGCCAATGTTATGTGCCTAGGATTGCTAGAACTGGGCTGTTCTAGCCTAGTTATAGCCACCCTAGGCGTACTTCCACCCGGAGCCCTCTCCCGCGGCCACCACAGGGCTAGAGGACGGCGGGAGAAGAGGAAGGCCGTCCTCCCCGAGCACTGCCATAACAGTATTTAGGCGCCGCACAGCTCACGCGCGAAAGCAAGTGCGACTCGAAATGCCGGCTGGTATTTGGGCTATGAACGACCGCGCAAACAGGCGACAGAGGCAAAGAAAGGCATTCGCTTTAAAATCAATTCACAAATGCATTCCCTTCGTAGAACTGATTCATTAATCACAACGAAGCTGTACAAGCGAATTCTCACACACTTCGGTGCTCTAAGGTCTGGATTATACACCGGGTCATAGCGGCCACCGGGAAACCTTGGCGTGTGCATGGAAGCAAGCACGTAATGAGCAACATTAGTTCACGCAGAATTTGAGTTTGCACATCCCTGCGCGTAGCGCTCCGTTGGTCCGCTGGGTAAAAGTAACAAGCAGCAAGGTAGCAAGGTAATATTAACAAAGAACGTTTTTACGCTAGAGCTGTTCGCAAGAGCCGATTCTAGCCGATCATGGTAATGGACATATGATGACAGCCACAGCTTTGAAAGCTTATTTAATGCACCTCTGCGTCCGTCTGTCGCAGCTGTCATAATTTTTACTTCCTACCAAAAAGTTGCCAGAAACGTAAACTGCATTGTTCTTCCTCACCAACGATTTGATCTCACCCTTTATAAACGTGAGAATGGTAGCCATGGGACGACCAGACACCCTTCGTGCCGCCAGAGAGGTGTAAAATTTTTAAGAGTGATATATAGAAGCTTCCGTGACATTTTTGCTGTGGCAAGAAGACAGGTCTTAATAATCAATACCGTTGTCAGAGCGGGCGACGCTGCGATCGTTAGACATAAGCTGGCAGTGATGAAAGAGCAACGCGGTACTTCCTGGCAGCTTCCCGTAAGTAATGAAGCTGTTAAAATAATTAGACACCTGTAGGAAAAGTAAACTGATGGAGTACCAAAAGAATGTAAGAATAGCAAATACGCATGCATAAAACTTCACATGAGCAATATACAATTCTGCTGCGTTCACTCAGGAATCTAGTAAACGCCTCGAGAACGCATGAAATTACACACACACACACACACACACACACACACACACACACACACACACACACACACACACACACACACGCACACGCACACGCACACGCACACGCACACACACACACACACACACACACACACACACACACACACACACACACACACACACACAAAGACGAAGAGAAGGGAATATCCGCAATTTCCCGGAGTCAGACACTTCCCGAATACATCAGAGCAGAACGCCGGTTAGCGTGATGATTAAATAATTTTGAGGCATTATTGTGGCCTGTCATGTAACTTACTGAGCACATGCGAATTGTGTGTGTGTAGCACAAAGCATCAGCACCCAAATTGACGTTACTAGACAGCTCTCACCTGAAAGGGTGATGACGGCGCGCGTTGATCATGAAGACGAGGCCAATGCGAAGTGGCGCGTAGGTATTTAGCCCTTCGTTACAGCGGATACCAGGATTCCTGCGTAAATAAGAAAGATATAGCGGTCACGAGAAGAAAAAAAACAGGAACAAGAGAATTCCGCTTGCCACAGTGTAGCTTTATTCGCACTGAATGAACTGTCTTCGAACTTACTACCTCCCCTCCTCAATTCTTCATTGTCACGGAGCCAACCGGATCTTGCGTTCTGGTTAACCTTCCTGCCTTTCTCTCTTCTTTCGTCCGTGTCTTCACGCTCAACACTGCCAATTAGATCTGATAAACCGATTGCATTCCTCATCCCGCAGGCACGAAAGGATGAATTTTTAGTTCATTGCTACCACATTTACATTAAATATATCTCATGAAGCCTGAAAGTTGGGCTGCGCACGTTCAACTCGGACTAAATAAACGGCCGTGACTGATTTACAATTCACTGGTTTGGTGATATTAAAATCGTAGGCATTAGTGATCTATAGAAAGTAGAACTTTCGGTGTTGTTGAACTTTGTTGTTTCGCTATGTAGTGAGAACAAAAGTACAAATACAATTTCGTCACAACGTGTTCTTCCAACGCATTATGACGTACAATTATGTATACAAAACGTGTGTACAAAGCCCTCCACTGACGCCACAATTTTGGCTACATGTGACTAGTAGAAAACGTTTGACGTTCTGCAATACAAAAGCCTGTGTTGCTATGGAAGCTAACCACTGATGCTTCGAAATGCCATCTTCAGCGCCGCCTCCACAGGTTCAAGTTAATCAATGCAGCATTTAGCACATTAGTTGACTTCAATTAGGAAGCGGAAGGAGCTTTTTCTACAAATAAAGATCTGCATTTCTTACATCTTTTTCGTTGCAGCAATCACTTTCAACTTTCAAATGGCTTTTTCTGGCCAGGTGGTCGGCACGACAAGTCGATTAAAATAACTATATCGCACATCATCGCTCAATTGTGTTTCTTGACTAATAAATACACATCATAAATGTGATGTTTACCCGACCGCTAAACTGTTTACGACGGCCGCCACTGATATACAAAGCTCTGGAGTGCGACTGGCAGGCCAAACGGAGAACACTCTAAATGCAACTTCATTTCTTGAGCGCTACCACTTCTATTATGAGTAGAAAAGGTTGAGCCTGCAATCTGCCACGTATTAGAAATAATTTAAAAATGCTTCACGAGGATAATATGTAAAATAACAGTAACATTCTTAATTTCCCAAAGAGGAGAAAAAATTTTTTTTATTAAATGCGCATGTAGGAAAGGGCGACATCATGGGTAATGCCAGCTACTCTTTCTCGCTTAAAAAACAGCTCATAGCAAGACTAGACAGGCTCAAACAAGCAGACAAGATAGAATAATAAATTAAAATGTTAATAAATGTCGGAACGTGCTAACGCATAGTTCACATAAAGTTCGAACTAGCATATTGTGCGTCAGAACACATACAATTTGCGCAGCCAGCATTTCTTGTTTCTGAATAAACTTTCAGATGACAGACAGCACTCGTCCCGTGTTTTTTCATAGTTATCCTTGTTCATTTGCATGCTGCAACAATTAAATCTGTCTAACTTGCCCGCTCGACTATCTATTTATTCAATGATGTGAGGAGGAGCGAGAAGTAGTGATGCGAAGCTGCCGATAGTGTTACTATCAAGAGTGCAGTCATTGTCAAACTATCATAATACAAATACTATCGGCAGTGCCATCGATAGTCACTATTGATATCGATGGTACTGTCAAGCGCACTATCAACAGTACTACCGATAGTGCACTACCAATAATTGAAAGTCACACGACGTACCACACGCAAACACTGCAACATAAGCTTGGTGACGTTTTCCTGCTCCCACTTACATCAACTGAGTGTTACTGATGGTAAATTATCGCAATATTTCCCGTAATATCACTTGCCGCAAAGTGCGAAATATTGAAAGTTATACTAGTATCGATAGTTTGATAGCCAGATGTTGTAATAATATCACTAGTACTACCGATAGTAATACTATCAACAGTAAGTTTACCGATACTTTTTCATCGCTAGGAAAAAAGTGAAAAAGAACACTGAGGTTCTCAGGGTGGTGGCTTGGTCGAATTAGTGAATCTGTATCTTCTACAGAAGCGCATGAAGGTACGGGACACAAAAAATATAAATAAAGAATGATTACACACGCACACAGGGCTGACTCACATCGATATGTTTTAATAACACTACAAGTGATATTGAAATATCTGTGCAGTTAAATTTCTAAAGGAAAGCAAAAACAAAACGACGAGCACAAACGAGTGTGCTGTTTCCTTTTTGCCTATTGTGCATGCTTCGTGAATACAGTCGCAATATAATGGTAGGTCTTGGTAACCTTCATTTGTATTTAAACCACCTCCTTTTTATATAATTTGCAGTAGCTGCATCCGAAATTCTTGAGCGAATTGTCGAAGGTAATCGGCAACGTCATACACGAAAAAGGACTTACAAAAATTCATGAAAATGGGATGCCATATATCATCATCATCATCGTCATCATCATCTATACCAAATCTTATTTACGTCCACTGCATGACGAAGGCCTCTCCCGGCTTTCTCCAATTACCTTGTCTTGCGCCAGCTGGTTCCATATTATATCTACAAACTTTCTCATTTCAACACACTACCTAATCCTCTGCCATCCTCGACTGCACTCCCCTTCCCGTCCATATCACCGCTGCTCACAACTGGACGTGACCGATGTAAAGTTCAGCATTCCTCTCACTTGCACTGGCATCCGGAATCACGAAATTTCACCACGCCTTCCTGAATCCAATGGTGTGACTTCACTACGTTAACGCATGAATTCTCCCAACCCCTTAGCCGACTGTGCTTCATCGCACGCAGCGCAACGAAAAGCAGAAGAGAGACAAAGGACATCCCGAGCGATGACCCTGTGATAGCCCTTCCTAGGCCTGCGAGAGGACGCTTCGCAACACGTTGCCTCACGACAGGACTTTAAAGTAAGAAATAGTGCACTGACGGAAAGGCATTGTCACCTTTGAAATATTCCTAAAGTGGAATGCAGCTCTGCCAGAAAACTGCCCAGTGCACGGAATTCGGTTTCTACATAGCCCGCCTGAATTCCTCGATAAGCACAGGCTCTCGAATTCAATTAAACTCCCTTTTAGGACTCCGTGAAGCATACACCACTGCAGTGCATGGACCAGCCACGAATTGAGCGGTTGCAGCGATGACACGAATCGCACCGGAGAGAGCAGGTTATGCGAATCAACGAGCTTGTTTCAAACTTTCCGCTATGGCAGCGCAGATGCCACGGCTACCGTTAGAAAAACAAGCCGACCACGCTGGCCGCGTGCTCACAGGTGACGGTAAGTATTATGATTTCGGCTTCTTGTGTGTGGTGTGGGTGCGCTCGCTGCTGTCGGCGTCCTGCCAGTCTTTGTTCTTTTTATTTATTTATTTTTTTTCGTTCGTCTCGGAAATTTCTGGTATGGTTGCCTCTGCTGTCATGCTGGTTATGGGGTGGTGGTACGCTATTGATGCTCTAATCCTACGCCTAATCTAACCCAAATTAGAAAATTAGCAGGAGTAAGATTGACTCCGCCTATCACCTAACATGACTAAGAATATAAAGTTTGCAGGGATATGATGAAGTCGTCCTATCACGTAATCTAACTGAGATAAGGAAAATAGCAGACGTAAGATAGAGTCGTCCTATCACCAAATTTTACTGAGATTAGGAAATTTACAGGTGTAAATTTCAGGTACAGTCGTCTCACAATATACTGTGGTAACTGGAAATCGTTGGTTGAGGCTTTCAAGCTGCAGCGGACATAAACAAAATAGAGCGATGACGACTATGATGATGATGATTGCTGGAGGGTTGGAAATTAAACTTGTTCGTACATTTGAAAACTTATTTGAAGGAGCGCTAAACGACAGGACAAAGAAAGGCAACGCATTGAAGGAACGTTAATAATAAAAGACAACACGCACATAGTTTCAATCTATTCACTGCGAGGCCAAATGATCAATCCATTGAGTCACTCGAGCACATGGCCATGTCACTCAATCAGACGATCAAATTGGTCAGATAATTGAGATCTTCGTCGATTATCGCGCATACAAAAGAGGGGCCCCTCCTATCTATCGCGTACGCTTCTACAATTTCGCGCGTTCTTTGGTCTCTGTATCGCCTCATGATTTGGCACTTATCAAATGCTGGCGTATACAGCCGCACGACGCTGCACGAATGGCTAAGTTGCTACCGTCCTGTGTCAAGAGACCTAGCTTGTTCTTAGAGGCGTTCGATGAGGCGCCGTTACGTAATTTCGGCCGCCAAGGGGAGAGAAATAGAGAGAGAGAGAGAAAGGATTATCTGCCTTTACAGGTGGTTCTACGACGCCTATGTTATCTATCCATCGTAGAAATCAGAAGGCCTTGTTCGAATCACTGTGCTTTTTGCTGGGTGGTGCGAACGTCTATTACGCTCGCTGTAAATAATCTCAAACTCACCTAGCGCTTAGCGGAGCCATGCAACACCTTCTGCTCAGCCTATCTTGCATGCTTCCATGTCGTAACTGAGGAGGTTTTGCATCACACACGTACATGCACCCGGCTGCGGGAAACGCCGGTCGTGGGCACCATGAGGAAATTCTAGCCGCTTTGCACCCTCTGCCGTGCTCCGCATCCCACTACACAGGGACGTTTTGCCGAGCTACCATCGCTCCAGGGGAATTGGACACCGCCCTGGCTTCGCACCGATCCTGTGACAGCTCTCTTCCCGGCATCTATACGGCGAGAATACTTTTTTATTTGCTTGTTTGTTTATTTATTTATCAGCTGAGAAATAAGGCAAGTTCGGACAATAAAACGACAATCTATCAAAAGCTTTGCTTTAAAAATCAACAAAAAAGAAAAAAAAATTGCCGCAGAACTCATCTCACGAGGTATATCGACGTTATTGCGATGAGCATTGAAGCAATATAGTGAGACACCGCACTGCAAACGCGAAACGCGCCATGAATGATGCGTGTATGCAGCCGGGCTACTCCTTCGCTATTCTCACTGGACACGCTACGTCATCTAGCGGCGCGGCCACGAAGTTTGCGCAGGGTGTACGTGTGAATATCAATTCGGACAAGATTGTCTAAATAAATATATACGACGTGAGTTTGATTCCGCCCTGTACTGAAAATATTTCAAAGGATCACTCTTTTTTCGCAATTGAAGAGGGGCAAATGCCCAGCGGCACGTATATGCCAAGGAACCCAAGCTGGCGTGAAAGAGGTTCATTGAAAAGCATACATACCCAGTGTCGCATATAAGGTGATCCAATATGATACGACGATTGGTTTCAAACTTGTTTCCCTCTGCACAGCTGCCCGATGTGCTACCCTTAGACCATGGACTACCCCCGTGACTGGTAAAATAGTCAAAGACACAGATATGTAGATAGACAGCCCGCAGCAAGTGCTGAAGTATCCTAAGAATGCTAGTTGCATTAAAAAAGATTACTAGGTGTCCCTTATGCTACAACTAAGACGACTTGAAGGCGAAAGCCCGAGCGTTGCTAACTCAATGACCCGGCGACCACTTTTTACGCTTTGTGAAATTTCGTTTGACATTTCCTTTACTTTAATCACATTTTGCACAGTCATTTTTGCAAGTCATCCTTATTTCGCCACACTCGAACCGTGACTCAACAATTTCCTTGCTGAGTCACCATCACTCTGAAACCACAATTTTGAGTCACTTTTGCAAGACACCATGTGTTTTTTTTTTGCGAGTCACTCTTCATATGATTCACCAAACTCGAACCATGACTCCACTTTCTTTTGCCAAGTCACTCTCCCTTGGACCCTCAAATCTCACATATATTTTTTGCAAGTCACTCCCCCCCCCTTCCTTTCTTCACTCCTAATTCACACTTGATTCACTTATGATTCACTGTATCACTATTTGCTTCATATGCATTCACACTTTCATTTACTGTTATTTATCTCAGCTCACTCTATCTCATCATTATGTTTTGTTTGACTTATATTACACAACTAAATCCCTTCAATTCACCATCACTTCACTCTTAATTCACCTCACTCACCTCTCTGTATGCCCATTATCACTTCAGTTCACTTGCTTAGTCATTCTTCCTCCCTTAATCGCGGTTTTGTACGCATTATCGCCTGTTATCCTAAGAGGTCCATTTCATGTCGACATCGCGGTTTTGAATTACGGCCTTGAAACGGCGACCACACCATGAGACATACAAGGCTTTTGCCTTAATAAAGGTAATAAAATAACAATACACTGTCAGAACCCGCCTAAAATAAATAACAACACACTATCGAATCAGGTCAATGGATCACAGAGAAAATCGAGAGCCAAAAAATTCAGCCATATAGTCGACGCGCCTACATATCCTTACTCAGTAAAACGTAGAAGTTGTTCGGGGTGATTTTAATCAATCACGTCCCCCCGCGTAATACCTATTCAGATGCCTTGCATACCCGGCAAGTAGAAATTGTCTTCATGTTTCTCGTTCTTGCTAGTAGAGCGACATTTCCGGTGCCGTGAGTAAACGCCAGTAATCAATGACGCCGGCCGCCCTCGTCTATGTATTAGCCTGTGAATGAAAGTTTCAGGAAATCTTCAACCTGAAACGGGCCATGTTTAATTTGCTTTCGTAGAGCAAGGTCCTGCAGCGCTGACGCGTTTAGATACACCGCGTGTCCAGGCACAATTTCTAAAGGGTTCAAGAGTCACGGCGCGTCGGCGCTACCGAGAGCAAATGAGAACGAAGTGGCGTGCAGCAATATCATCCACTAAAGACTAGATCCTGCGGGACTAATTAAATGACACAATCGCTAAGTCCCCAGGCGTTGCGCTGTGCTCGTTAGTTCTTCCTCGCAAGCACCTGAAAAGATCAAAGGGTAGAGGCAAGCGCGCCCGATGGTTAATTGCGCTCTACACGTGGCAGATTCGTACGGCCTTTGAAAAGCCAAATGTGGCGAAAAGCAATCTTTTGCGAAGCGCGACATGGCACTACAAAAGTGAGCGCAAAGGCGCTGACAACGTTCCATGGCAACGAAGAGAAAGCTGCGGCGTTAAAGCGTGTTCGCGCGACAGCGCTCCTGAAAATAGTCCCAAAGTGTGATTCGCGTCTGTTTCAGCTCGGGAACACAGAACATAAACACACGTTGTTTACTTGCGACCCTTCCTAATACTGTCTTATTACTTCAACTTTAGCAGAGATTTGGAAGAATGCCAATTAACATCATAATAATTGATAAGAAGGGAGACGGTAGAGAAGTGAAGGCAAATTAGCTTCCTTTCGTTATTGTATAAAATACTGACCAAGGTAATTTCAAATAGAAACAGGGCAGCATTTGACTTCATTCAACCGAGAGAATGAGCAGGCTGACTTCAGGAAAAGTATCCAGCTCCGCTGACGGTGACACGGCTGTCATTCAAGTCGCCAATCAGGTAATTGAGAAATCTTTGGGCTAGAATCAACCTCTCTATACGGCTTTCATAGATTACGGAAAGGCGTTCAATTTAGTACGCGTACCAGCAGTCATGAAGGCATCGCTCACTCATGGAAGCAGGAATTATACTTTAGAATCTTAGCAAATATGTAAATACTTCACAGCTGCCTTATTTATCCACAAAAAATTGAAAAATGTCGATCGATAAAGACATCAGAAAAGGATACACAATATTTTCAATGCATGCTAAGAAGGAGTATTAAACTGCTAGACTGGGAAGAATTTGGAGTGAGGACCAACAGAGAGCAACAGAGCGACCTGCGCTTCACAGATGACATTTTCTTGTTTAGCAACGCTACAAAGGACTTACAAAAAATATTTTCCTTTTTGCTAATTTCCTGTACCCTCCCCTCACGCAATACTCCTTCGGGAGCCTGTGAGATAACTGAATAAATAAATTAAGGTCCTTAGCCGACCAAGTGGAAGAGTAGGCTTGAAGATTAAAAAATGTGGCAGTTTCACCCGAAAGCCGAAGCATCAATTGCGATAGGAACTTAGTAGAGAGCTATACGGAGTAAGGATGGTAGTTTTATCAGCTGTATAAACTTGGACATGCAGCAGCGCCAGCAACGCGCAGAACTATTGTCGACGCCTTCACCATTTTGCCCGCGTTCGCACCGAACGAGCGTGGCATTGGTGACTGTTGTCAGGGCCTCTGGGGGCGGCTCGGAGGTTTTCGATGACATCAGAACAGGGAAACTCGTCGATCATCGTCGGAAGTGTTACCCACCTTCTTGCCTCGCAACGTTTTTATATAAATACGCATTTGGTGCCGCAGCTAAACGTCGCCCCCCCCCCTCCCTCCCGTCCCCCCCACGGCTTTTCGCGCGACGGAAGAAGTCGCGTTTGCTCTGTAAATGTGGTGATTCTAAAGGAGAAAAAACAAAGCATATCCACGGGGCGAATGATTATGAGTGGGCGAAGCTCCGGAGGGAATCATCGCTAAACCGTGAATCTTCCGTGTAAAACTTGGACATGCAGCAGCACCGGCAACACGCAGAACTGTTGTCGACGCCGTCGGCGTTTTGCCCGCGTTCGCACAAAATGCGTGCGGCGTTGGTGACTGTTGCCGGAGCCTCTGATATAAATAGGCACTTGGTGCCGCAGCTAAACGTCGCCTCCCTTCCCTCCCCCTCCCCCCCACGGTATTTCGTGTGTCAAAAGAAGGCGCGTTTGCTCTACATATATGGTGATTGTAAAGGAGGAAAGAGACGCCTACTTCTGCAGCTCTTAAGGCTGCAGAAGATAGCGCCAACCTTTCCCTTTCCCTCAAGAACCACTTATCGCAGCTCTTAAGGGAGCACGGCACAGAACGCGCGTTTGT
This sequence comes from Dermacentor silvarum, assembly GCF_013339745.2. Taxonomy (NCBI): domain Eukaryota; kingdom Metazoa; phylum Arthropoda; class Arachnida; order Ixodida; family Ixodidae; genus Dermacentor; species Dermacentor silvarum. Next base: position 86,785,244 of record NC_051161.1, read on the forward strand.
TCTCCGCCGTGCGTTCACTCCCCATGAAAGCGCGCGTCCCTCGCGCCCTTTCACTCGCACATACAGCGTTCGGCGGCGCGCGGCGACGATTTCATCTCCATTGACGTCATACGGAACCTCACGGCGACGGCGACGCCGACGCCGACGGCAGAAATCTGCTTTGGAGTGTCCATATAATTGCTATCGCAATAAAAAAACGCTTGATTCTGCAGCCCTTCAGGGAGCACGGCGCAGAACGCGCGATTACTCTGCGCCGTGCATTCGCTCCCCGTGAAAGCACGCGTCCCTCGCGGCCTTTCACTCGCACATATAGCGTCCGGTGCGCGGCGACGATTTCATCGCCGTTGACGTCATACAGAACCTCACGGCGACGGCGACTACGACGGTGACGGCGACGCCAACGGCAGAAGTCCTCTTTGAGTGTCCATATAATTGCTATCGCAATAATATGCAGAAGACAAAGGTAATGTTTAGTAGCCTGACAAAAGAACGAGAACTCATGACAGGCAGTAAGCCTCTACAATCTGTGCAGGAAGCGGTGCAAGGGCAGGTCTATCTCGACGAATTACAGAAAGGAGACCCTTATCATGAGAATAATATTTAAGGAAGAATAAAAAAAAGGCGTAACCTTAACAGGCAGGAAGACAGTGGTTGTTGATTCGAGAGCAAAAGAAGGCTGACAAGATTGTAGTTGAAATTCGGAACGAAAATTGCACTTGGGGAGGGGATCAAACTACGTCTCGGTAAATCTTAGTACAAGAGGGGTTTTTTTTCGTTTTTTTTTTATTTGGTGCCTATCGGGATGCGGCCGCAGCGGCCCAGATTGAACCTGTGACCTCGAGCTCTGAAGCGCAACACCATAGCCACTAACTACACCGCTGCGAGTCACGATACGAACCGCGCCTGATACTTTCAGTTGCTACATATAATGTGCGGGACGGTGTGTGAGCGCCAACATTTATGTCAAGTCGGTCACAACACTTCGCGCAACATGGCTTCTTCGACAAGTCTCAATTCTTGCAGTGTTAAGACATGACGCTTCTAATTTAGTGTATTAATATGTTGGTCGCAAAGGCTACTACTACTCACTGAAACATTCAACCGAGTGATATGTGCCCAGGCTTAGCGGGTATTCAGAGTTTTCGCAAATCCCGCGTGCTGTAGCCTTTGGCGACTGATCTTCCATTCCCTAAATCTTGGCCCTCATCGTCGCTGTCACGTTCCATAGCATACAAATTGTGTGTACCTTTGTCTGGACAATTCGCCGCAACGTGCATCCTTCGGGCGCATGCGCGCGCGCGCGCGCATACGTGTGTGTGTTTGTGTGTGTGCGTGTGGGCATGCGTGTGTGTTTCTGTGTGTTTGCAGGCGTGCGTGCGTGCGTACGTCCGAGAGATGGTGGTTTCTCACATGAGGCCATGTGGACTGCGCAATGTAGGTAATGCCCTTATACGTCCAATTTGTGGCTTATGGTCGGTCTCGGTGAGTGCATTTCTCTGCGGTCGGTCTTGTGTTTCCAAGCTTGCACCACCTATTTGCCGTAATATTGTTACCAGCCCTCGAGAAGCAGGGACGAGGAGGCATGAAGACGTAAATGCCATCCCGTCTCTCTTTCTGTTTGTCTTCTCCATCGCCTCCGCGCTCGAGTGTACATGTGATGATTGTAACACACACGATTTGCCGAGCATTTCTTGTTCCCTGTAACGCAGTCAGGTTCATAACGAATCCATTTACACAATGCCATCCTAGGTCACTCACCGATAAAAGACCCATGTGCTACTATACTCGAAAGATTGTTCGAAATGTCTGCCATTATTTTTTCTCGGAATCAACGTTCTAGCTGACTGTTCGAGTTGACGTTCTAGCAACGTTCTAGCTGAGAAAGATGGAGAGGCGAGAAGGTTACTAGGCTTTGTCCAGTTTACATACACCACACTAGATGGGGAGAGAGAGAGAGTAAACAACAACGCAGAGAAAGGCAGGTAGGTTGACCAGAGATAATTTCGGTTGGCTACCCTGCACGGGGGGAAGGGGTCCGGAGATAAAAAGAGTAGGAGAGCGGAAGGGGTGAGAGAGAGAGCGAGAGAAATATGTACATGCAAGTACAAATCGTGCACACTGTAGAGCGGCAGCGGGCGGCGCTCTTAAACTCTATCACGAAGGCCCGTAGACCGCAAGAACCTTAGTAACGCCAATATAGCCTTCTGCGCGGTGTTTCTTTGGGAGCACTTGCCTAGTATTTTACTTCTGAAAGTGGGCGATTGTCCAACCAGTCCAGCACTCTGCACAACACATGCCTATCGGCATTATAGCCGATATATAATGCTATAATGCCCGTGCAATATAATGCTATATATATATATATATTGATAATGCGAGATAATGATAATAATAATGATAGCATAATGAAGCATAATAATAATGATAATGCTATAGATAAAGATATATAATGCTATAATGCCCGTGATATAATGCCTATCGGCATTATAGCACGGGCAGACACAGATAATGTGTGTGAGCATGTCATCACAGCTGCACGGGCCACACGTGCCGCACGTGAGGCTGTTGGCCATTCCAATAAGGAAGGCATAAAAGTGTTTAAATGTGACGCCTAGCCAAAAATGGTACAGCCTGGTCTTTTGGCATCGTGGTAACCCAGGCGGTAGATGTATCTGTATTCTGTATATCTGTAGACAATGAACTTAAACGACACGTGGTGAACGTCCACGGGACATCAATCGCAGCTCAGCCGCAGCTGTTAACGAAAGCAGAATCAAAACACATTGACCGCTTTCATGCGCAGATCTAGCGGCTTCACGGCGTTGTCATCCCCACTGATATTGCAATGTACCAGAAGTCATTGAAAGGCTGTCATGTCCTTTGTAATGGCTGCGATGTCAAATTTCTGAGGCCAGTTGTTCGTTAGCTCCGTGGTGCATCGAGTTTCGTATTCATTGGAGGGCTGCCTAGGAATCACATAAAGCTGTTTATTGTCGTGGTAGCTCCTGATTAACAAAATCAAGTACAGCACGGAGTGAAGCAAGCTCTGCACCCTTCCATGGGATTGCACACGATGGTTTCAACTTGATTGCTTCAGATTTTACCGGAATATTGATTACTGCAGCAGAGCTATTGAGTTTTATCGAAGCATCTGTGTAGAAATGTTGCCGGATTCTGTACACGTTGTAGAGTTGTGCCGAAGTAATTTGCTTTAAAGCTTGCAACGGGGTGCTCCAGCTTTCTTTTGGTGCTGGGAAATGTCAGTTGTACTTCCGGCCTGTGCAGACACCACAATGGTGCCGACAGTCGTGTGTAGCAGGCTTGAATTGTGTTGTCAAGTACTAGGTGCGATGTCTTAAATATTTTTGAGGAGGGTGGAGTGAAACAGAGTGAGAGAGAATACAACCATTACGATTAATCTGGCAAGCTACATTTCGCTTCATACAAGCAAGCACTGCTGCGTATAGGCTGTGCAGTAGCTTTTCACGTGTTCTGCACCGCCGACCAAGAATTACAGCAGTGCTACACGACTAGTGAAAACTCGGAACGTCTTACTTAATTTAGGCACGAATTTGACTTCATGCATTGTCATCGATATATATGAATCATTGTGATATAGAGCGCACCGCCAACCTGAACCTACTAACCACAGAACTATGTGCGGACAGGCACGGTCGAAAAACTGCACTCTTTACACGGCTTCCATAGCTTGTGGCCTGCATTCGCTATCAAAACATAGCGAACCACGTACTATAACACCAATTCATAAAATAACACGTGATTCCACCTATCTTTCACTCCATTCGTTATATCTGTAATATGTACATCAAGAAATTATACTGTATATAAGACGTTACAGATCAAAGGTCACTTCACTACGCAACACGTGCAGTGATGCATCTGTGTTACCGCTCTACTCGCGCAGCTTCCGTAGCGTTGCCTGCAATACATAAAATGAAGCATCGGCATGGCGCAGAGCGTTTGCAGCCATGCACTCAAGTCTGTCGCTTTTAGGTACTGTAGAAGGGCTCGCGTGGCTTTCTGGACTGATGAGCTGTGATGCATGTTCCCAGGACCTTTGCTGCGGTAAAAGGCCGATCATCCAGTCTGCTCAAAGCACGCTGGAGAACCCAGCATTGTTCGTAGAAGCGGGAGCAGTGGCAGAGAAGATGATCGACACTATTTTCACACCTGCATTGAGTGCTCATATGTAAGCCGGCCATTCCAATGCGATAGTTGTATGCGTTAGTGAAGGCTACTGCAATCCACCACCGGTACAGCAGTGTTGCGTCATATCACAAGGTTCATCATCATCATCAGCCTATATTTATGTCCACTGCAGGACGAAGGCCTCTCCCTGCGATATCCAATTAGCCCTGTATTGCGCTAGCTGATTGCACCTTGCGCCTGCAAATGTCATAATTTCATCACCCCACCTAATTTTCTGCCGTCCTCGACTGCGCCTCCTTTCCTTTGGCATCCATTCTTCAACTCTAATGGTTCACCAGTGATCTGCCCAACGCATTACATGGTCTGCCCAGCTCCATGTATTTCTTTTAATGTGAGCTAGAATATCGTCTATCCCCGTTTCCTCCCTGATCCAAACCGCTCTCTTCCTGTCTCTTAACGTTAGGCCTAACATTTTTCGTTCCATCGCTTCTTGAGCTTTCCATAACTCGTTCTCGAGCTTCTATATTAACCTCCAAGTTCCGGCCCATATGTTAGCACTGGTAGAATGCAATGATTATGCGCATTCTTTTTCAAGCTTCCAGTCATGATTAGGTAATGCCAATTCCCACGCAAAACTCATTCAAGTATCCAGGCTAACACCGCCTATAGCAATAATCGGCCCTCCCGGCCAAAACACAAACGACTATCACCATGCAAGTATGCGCTTGACGAACTTCCTTGATCATATACGATAGTAATATTAGCAGAGCAGCATAGGGTATCGCTACGGTACATTGTCCGACAATTGAAAGAGAAAAACGAGGTTCTTTTCTTGAGCGGCTTCCCCCAACTAAGCCTTCCGCTATCATCGGTCATCACTATGGTGTTGGGCTGCGAAGCACGAGGTCGCGAGATGAAACCCCAACCACGGTGGCCGCATTTCGATGGGGGCGAAATGCGAAATAAACACCCGTGTACTTAGAATTAGGTGCACGTTAAAGAACCCCAGGTGGTTGAAATTATTCCGGAGTCCTCCGGCCACTACGGCGTGCCTCATAATCAGGTCGTGGTTCTGGCACGTAAAAGCCATAATTTCATTTTATCACCGGTCATCCTCGTATTTGCAAATAAAGAGCTTCCATCGTAACAGCATGCTCGATGACTCAAATATATGTCGCTATGCGCACGCGACATTATTAGTAAAAGGAGTTCCTTTACACAGAACTAAACTGCTAAGGGTTACCAAGACTGCTGTGCGCGCAATGCTAGCCTCCTAATTAGCTGTGCTGCTGATGCGGCTGGCCGCCGACGGTAGTGGTAGAGGGTTTCATTCCTGAACCAGGAGTTACATTTCGTCAACTACAAGGTTATACTGTGGCGGAAGCTGCATCCTATTCATAGTGACAGTGCACTTACAATCAGACCGACGACCACTTATGTTAACGAATACAATGAAGACTCATATGAAAATACAGATTAAGGAGAATGGCCTCACGAGCAGCAATGAAATAAGATCCGCCGTGGTAGCTCAAGGACTATGGTTGGAGCTGCGGGGCACGAGGTGTCCGATTCGATCTCATATCGCGGCGACCGAATTCCGACGAGGATGGAATGGAAGAACACTCGTGTACTGGTGCATTGGTTGCATGTTAAAGAATCTCAGACGATCAAAGTTAATCAGGAGTTCCCTACTACGGCGTGCGTCATAATCAGATAGTGTGTTTTGCACGTAAAAAAACGAATGTATTTTTAAAGCGAAGCCTTCATTAGACATTCCGGTGTGTTCACTTAGCGGCTGTCTGGCGCATCTCGAGCTCAGCGCACACGGGGCACGCAACACGTATACAACAGAAAGCTCAAAAATTAGCGCTTTAGTCACGGCAAGCGACGCGCTCACATGGACGTCTAGCATCTTTCGAGCACAGCGTACACAGCGCAAAGAACGCGCTCACGTGGAAGTGCTCTATACGGGCAATCTTGTGGCGTAAATCCGAGTGGTCGTGAGACGAGGCCGCCGGAGATGTCTATCAAAAAATAGGGAGGCCTCCGAAGAAGCGGGAAGCCGAAAGAGAACCTAACCGCTATGCAGCAGATCACCAGGCCACAAGGTCCACGCAAGCACCTTGAAAACTTCGCGTTCCCATGGTTACGATACAGGTGTCTTTTTTAAAGCACAAAAAGTAAGGTTACTGTAACCAGAGCGAACAAATGCACTTTTTTTTTCTTTCTTAGAATATTTCAATGAATGAATGCTTTCTTCGTCTCAGTCAATTATTGAATGGACCTCAGACGAAAAAGCTACAAAAAAGTAGCTTGAGAACATCTGGTGCCCAGATTTATACCTTGACGTGCGCGCGCATGAACATCGGAACGTATCGAGTAAAGCACCGTCCTGCAGTATGTGTTGAAGACACTGGAGAAGCAACTCATTGATAAAGGCCTGGTACAGTGGAATAATGATATGGTTAAAGGACCAGACAGCAGCTCATGCCTACTCGTATCATCTTCAAACATCATGACTTAGACATCTTTTCTATACTGGTTGAAAAAGGTCGCCGATATCGCAATCAATTCCTCATTGCACGAACCAGTTTCTTTCTCTACAATATTGAAAAACGGCATCCGATGTCCCTGCTATCGTAAGAAGAAGGCGAAGGCGCGGTGCGATAAGAGGTCAAATGAGCAAATATATAGCTCATGTGAAGTAAGTCGGTGTGCGACAAGCAGTCATATCCGTGCCTTTATACAGTGTAATCTTATCCCACATTGCCGTCACGGGAAACGCTGAAAGCAAGAAGCAGTAGCTAAACTCAGGCCCTCTATCCAGGTAGGTAGTCAAGACAACACTAAGCAACTACACGAAAAAATTAATTTAGACACGCTCTGACTCTCTCGCTTTCGCTCTATCTCCTCTTTCTTTTTTTTCTCTTTGCTTAGCGCAACTTTCCTTTCAGAATCACGAATGAACCACTGAAAAAAAAAATATGGCAGAACCAACCTCCAAGACAAAAGAAACCACTCTTTCTTCATGTAACTTTTGAGCGGGAACTTGTTCTTACGAGCAGGAAACATTATTTTCACCGTTACAACCAGTGATCTATTAAAGAAAAAAGGACAACGAGAGCGTTATGCCTCTCAAGTCTAGGCGCACCGCTCTAAAGGGTATACACATGATAAAGCACTTTATGCCTAGCGGCAGACTGTTTCCTGGTTTTGTGGGCGGCATCAGCTGCAGACGAAGACTTCAAAGTACTCTGGCGCGGATGTAATGCTCTTACGCCGTCGTTTTTCGTCTCCCCGTAAGTGCATCTAGGAGGCAAGAAACAATTAAAATAACGACGTTTCCTCCTTACTACCGAATCTGAAGTCCGCCTACTGGCGACTGAACCCCATGAAACAAAAGTACGTAAGCCTTGTTGGAGGAGCGCTTGACAACCGGAACAAAACAAAAACAACTTGTCTGAAACGTTCACTTCCATGCCACGCTTGGTGTTTTACTTTTCGGGAGTACTGGATTTATTTACAAAATGTCGCTTAGGACACGCCCACACACAGACACACACAAAAACGTCTGCTCACTGCGATTATTCAACTCACGTCGCCTTTTCTTACAGGCAAATTGGTGATGCTGGCTATATTATTATCAAAATTTATAATGACAATATTTAGTTTAGAATTCATACATTCCGCATGTGCCCCAATAAAGCGACGAAACGCTTTCTTCGACTTTTTAAACTTGCGCTCGTTGAACACCTTGAGATGCGACACCTCCTCAACAGATGACATCCCAAATTATAACAAAATCTAGTACAAGGATAATGTAGCACATTCTTGAATGACTGCAAAAATGTGCAAGTGAATACAGGCCAATCTTGCACTTTGAAAATGCTCATGTTATCATTTGATTTTCATAAACAGTGACCAGACCTCGTACCAGTCGTCATATATAAACAATATCTTCAAATGTACAGTCTGAGAAACATATTATATTTAAAAAAAACGTTATAACAGAGCGCTTTACATTTTTGCATTATGCAACTGTTAACTCGCTACATAAATGGGGATTGCTTGCCTTTCGTTCTTGAAGTTTTTAGGGTCATTTACACTGTTCATTTTTTCATTAATTCTTATAAAACAAGCGATGACTATATTTTTTTTTGTTTACCATAAGCAACAAATATCAATTCAGTAATGCGTGAAAAAAAATAGAACAAAAATAGATTACATTGGGCGAAGCACATTCCACTTGCTATTGTACAACCTTTGTCCGTAAATTTCGAGAGTGATTTATTTTGTTCTCTAGAAACGATTCCTCAAAACAAATGTTGGTGCGTATGTGTAGCGCCATTTTTTCGGGCTAGCCTGAGCTATTTATGTTAATTGCTGTGGCAGGAGCTAGATGGCACTGCATGTAGGAAAATACGTTGTCACTAGTCGTTTGCGTCATTCTACTGTGAGTGAATGTGGAGATATGGACGTCCACCTCGAACATCGTGTAAACATAAAATTCTGTGTGAAGCTTGCCAAGACAGCCACACAGACGTATGAGCTAATTCGTGACGCTTACGGCAACGAGACATTATCGCGGGCGCGAGTTTTCGAGTGGCACAAGGGGTTTCTTTCGGGGAGAACGTCGGTGTAAGATGACACAAGGCAGGGGCACCCTGCAACCTCACGGAATGAAAACAACGTGGCTCGGATCAGGGCGATCATACAGCAAGACGGCATCATTATAGTCCGCATGCTATCGGATGCTCGGACATTAGTAAGACGACATGCCACCAAATTTTGCGTGAGAACTTGGGGGAAACGAAAGCTGAATGCCAGACTTGTGCCGCCAGAAGGACACGCGGGCATCAGTGAGCACTGATTTGCTCTCGGAGGCAGAGAAGGATGCTGCATTCGTCGACAGCATCATTGCTGAAGACGAAACGTGGTGTTTTCAATACGATCCTCCAAAAAAGAGGCAGAGTACCGAATGGCGGTCCACAAGCTCTCCGGCGTCGAGAAAGGTGCGGCGACAGAAGACCAAAACAAAGACGATGCTGATAGTTTTTTTTTTTTTTTTTGACGCCAGAGGTGTCATACACCACGAGTTCGTCCCACAAGGGCAGACGGTGAATCAGGAGCTGAATATCCGCGTGCTCAAACACATGCGTGATGCACTGCGACGCCGTCGCCCTCACTTATGGGCATCTGGACAATGGAGCCTTCTCCACGATAACGCAAGGCCGCACACTGCTCTCAGCGTGACAAAATTTCTCGCCATGCACAGCATTACTGTACTTCCCCATCCGCCATATTTGCCTGACCTCTCCACATGCGATCTTTTCCTGTTTCCTCGTGTGAAGAGAGCCCTAAAAGGTCGCTGAATGGGGAGCGTGGAGGCCATTCAAGACGCCATGACAAACGATCTGACAGCCCTGCCAAAAGAAGCGTTTTCAAACTGTTTCCAAGACCTCAAGAAGCGTTGAAAGCTGAGTATAGACTGCAAGGGAGACTATTTCGAAGGGGTGCTGCACAAATGATTTCAATGTCAAAAGCATTTTTTTAATGGACCCAGTCTCGGAACTTTACGGACAAAGGTTGTAATTGGCCAGCGTTTGAATCTTTTCAAAAGAAATCAATTTTAATAGGATGGGGAGCTGGGTTAGTAGGAAATACTTCTTACTTGAAAATACAGTGCCGGAAGAAAACTATGGGGAGACAGCGAAGAACGGGACGGTGATCCATGAACTGAAAGTTCATTAGCACGATTTATATTGTGTATATATATATACAGGGTGTTTCAGCGAACACTTTCAAAATTTATTTAAGGTTGCCTGTGGCAGATAGCCCAATTCTAGTTAATGAGCTAGTCTACACGAAGAGGCGGACATTACTTGCACAAGAAATGAAATGCATAATCAACTAATCGACAAAAATTCACTAATTAAGTTTTTAACTAATTACTTGATGACCCATATTGCAATTTACAAATTGTAGCCGTGGACTTCGCAAGGCGGATCCACTTGAAATTAATTCTCAGGATGACACCAGTTTCGAGATAATAATTCCCGAACTTTGCGGAAAAAATGCATTGGCGTTCCAGGTAATTTTGGAGTTCAATGCATAAAGCGACGTTTTGTTAAGAAACTAACTGCAACGCCAATGCATTTATCGGCAAAGTTCGGGAATTATTATCTCGAATCTGGTGTCATCTCAAGAATTAGTTCCAAGTGGATCCGCCTTGGGAACTCCACGGCTACAATTTGTAAATTGCAATATGGGCCATCAGGTAATTAGTTCAAAACTTAATTTGTGATTTTTTGTTAATGATTCAATTATGCATTTCAATTATTTGTGCAAGTAATGTCCGCGCCTCTTCGAGTAGACCAGCTCGTCAACTAAAATTGTGCTATCTGCCACAGGCCACCTTTAATTATTTTTGAAAGTGTTCGCTGAAACACCCCGTATACATACATGTATATATATATATATATATATATATATATATATATATATATAGAACCACGGTAATGCTGTGTGCGGTCACTTAGAGATACTGCGAATATTTTTTGCACTCCGCCTAATTCGATAATTAGTCTTAATTAGGTAATCAACTTCTGAATGATTCAAATGAGATGAATAAGTGTCAATGAGAAAACAGTAGAGCAACGTGAAAAACTCCCGATAAAGCTTTCTGTTGCTCAATACGTGCTACATGAAGGTGTTTTTCCGTGCGTGAAAGAAGCCCGCGAATACACGCAAAATTGCCGCGCGACTGGCCGCTCGAGGCACTTTGCGTGTATTCGCAGGTCAGCAAGAGACGATTAGAGTACTGGTGGAAAAAAAGCAGGGAAAAGATGGATACGACCTGATCTGTTAAAATCATAGGCAGCGGTACAAGCTAAATTTTTGAAAAAGAAAGATAATGAGAGGTATACAAAAATGCTAGATAAAGAACATGTGTAGTATACCTGATTAAATCAAGCAGGCTAGGTGACTATTTGTCGCCACCCCGTTTCAAAGGGGATGCCAATAAATCATCATCATCATCATCAGGCTTCTCTCACGCTCGGAAAAACACTTTTATGTAGCACGTATTGAGCAACAGAAAGCTGTATCAGGAGTTTTTCACGTTGCTCTACTGTTTTCTCATTGACACTTTTCATCTCATTTTAATGATTCAGAAGTTGATTATTTAATTAAGACTAATTATCGAATTAGGCGGAATGCAAAAATTTTATGAGTATCTCTAAGCGACCGCAAACAGCATTACCGTGATTCTGTTGAGCTAGGTGGCATTTGCATATTTTTAAGGTTTGGCTAAAGTTACGTGGGACACCCTGTATATATATATATATATATATATATATATATATATATATATGAACGAGATAAATAGGGAACCAAGGGGCCCGGTTTTATCAATCATATCATAGGATGCCAACAAACATATACACCAAGGACAACATAGGGGAAATTAGAGAGAGAGAGAAGTTTAATGATGCGAAATGCAGAGAGGTCGGCCTCTCTAGCCTCTAGCCACTACTCGGCGTTGGGGAAGGGGAAGAGGGAAAGAAAGGGGGAAGAGGCACATGATGGGTGACGATGATGAGAGAAGGAGGATGTAAAACATATGGCAAGCACTTTGGCATGCTCAAAGCCTACAGTCCAGGCCCGTACTTTTTAAAAAGTTCAGTAACGCCTGGATGGCCTTGAAACTTGATTGAGCGTCTGGCCAACGGCCTAAAATAACGTCCTCCGACAACGGTGGGCTGTCGAGACGCGTAAGGTCATTATTCAACCTTTGACGCTCTTGCACGTACCTAGGGCAGTCACAAAGCACATGACCTATAGTCTCATTGACATTGCACAATTCACAGTCTGGAGACTCGGTGCGTCGCATGAGGTGAACGTATCCGCGCGTAAACGCTACCCCCAGCCTTAGTCTGTGCAGAAGACTAATTGCAGACATGATAAAGTGGACGAAAAAATTTTCATCCATTTTTGTCAATTTTTCTATCATTTTTTTTTTTCATTCACCCAATGAGGACAAGTAATTTCCCCTACGTTGTCCTTGGTGTCATTGTTTGTTGGCTTCTTATGGTATGTATAATAAAAATCGGGCCCTTCGGTTCCCTTTCTCCCAAATAATTATATATATATATATATATATATATATATATATATATACATACATACACGTCGTATGTGTGCGTGATGTAAGATTAGCATACAGGAACAGCAAACCGACTGTGTCGGTTCTCCTAGCACCGCCTGAGTTTTTCTCACTAGTCGCATTTTTATTTTGAAATGATTCAACAAAATTATTGTGAATACCTTTGAGTATTGTTTGAGTTCACAACAGCTAAAATTACTCAAAAATAAGGCCCTAGTTTTCTGCTACATTTATAGTCAGCTGCACCCTCGGCTATCCCAAATAATTTATTTAACATATGCAAAGTTACTTGAGTTATCGCCAGCAGCAGGTATAATGGAAGGACACTAAAGGAAGCTTTTGATCCCTAAACGGTGGAGTGCCGCAAAAAAACATCCTAGAGCCTCTACTTTTTTAATGCCTATATAAATGACGTGGTAAAAATAGATGCAAATGCAAGAAACGATTCTTGCAGAACCCATCTGTTGATAGATGTCGACGTTATTGCGATTAGCATTCAAAAAATGTATAGCGATCAACTACTTGCTTGAGGCTACTTCTTGCCTGTTGCTGCCTGCGGAAGGGAAACGCAGTTTTTTTTTTTGTGTGTGTGTGTGTGTGTGCAATAGAACTTCAGCTTCTACGTTGTCGTCACCGTGGGGTACTACTGCTGTCAAAGGAAACATTTCATCGTAAAAAAAATTCATCGTAAGGGGTCCCGCCTGCAGTTTTTACTTTGGGACCCCTTCCTGTATACTAGTCTATGTACTAATTTACTTATCAATAAAAATGAATTGAATTGAATTGAATAAGAAATCCAAACGGTGCACTTTTCTGGGTTTTGGCACTCTTCAGTTTCATTTTAGCGATGTGGCTTCTCAATAACGTTGCTCTAACAAGCGAACTTACGCTTTGAATGTGATGAATTTTACAATGATGCTGTCCAGCGGGATCTTTTAATGCTGCATTGTGGATAGAAAATTAAAGAAGAAATGCGAAGCACGACCTACCTTTCATACGTTTATAGCGTCGCGGCCACCTTTCGGGTCGGTCATGCGAGATGTGTCCATGGCGACGAAAATTGATCTGAATGCGTGAAGTTCTCCTGTCTATTATGCAAGTGCTGTCTCTAAAGAAAGCCAGTGGGTAAATAAAAAGTTTGCGCATATTTGTACCAAACTACTTATTCTAGCTGCAAAACCAAATCGTTATCCCTTTTAACAGGCAGCGATGAGCATCGCAGCTCCAAAACTTAATTTTCTGGGAGAATCTTCGGGCCGGGTAACTTGCTGCAAGACGTGTTCGCCGCTCGGCTCCGTCGTTGAACTCAGCGAAACGAGGAATAAAAACAAATGGAAGAATCCGCCAGCCGTAAGTAACGTCGATTCCTAGAAGTGGGCGACGCCCAACAGCAGCACGTTGAACAACCGTTAAATAAATGCCACAAGCGTCGGTAAACACATTGGTGAATGGTTTTTCAGACACGAGGAAAACGTGTTAGCGCCCCACTGAAAAAAAGTGTGCCTGCGCGTTTCTTTCATTTTTCTCTTGTGGCTCGTCGTGCGTTTCTTCAGAGACGACCGCATGCCGGCGCGCCCACATCATCTTGCGAAAAGGAAGGTCATAAACGTAGTACACCGCAGAAAACGCTTCTTGAGTTTGCTGCTTTGCGCACTTCTTCGGTAACATGAACGCGTACCGTCACCGATTTACGCTTCAACTCAGCGGCGCAAGTGAAAGCGCGAACTGATGTTCGCATCTCCTTGTCCAGAGATGCCGACCGCTGTGCTCACCTGTCAGTGTGAGGTGAACGTCGCTGTGGTGTTCTTACTTCGAATGCTCTTGCTCGGTACTGAATTCGACAGGATGGCAAGCAGAGGCTTCATACATAGCCGAAACGGTAAACACGGACGCAGCTGCTTCCAGTCTGTTTTCAGTATCTACAATTACCACACGTCTTTTTTTTTTTTCGCTGCTTCACTGAACCTGTCGAATGTTTTCGAATGATGGTTATCTTTCAAATGCGGTGCGACTATTTTCTACGAGCAACCGAGCGCTGAAACTTCGCTTGCCAGCAGCAGCGCCGTAACACACCGGCAGTGAGAGGCAGTAGTAGCTCATGCTGGCGATTTCTCGTTAGTTAATTTGCCGCTCATCGCGAGGTGTACTTAGCTTCTGAGCTGACTTGGCGTCAGCGATCTACTACGCAGGAGCGAATGCGCTTCTCGCAACGCGCATGGACGTGGACAGAGCTTGGCTGGACACATCGGGCTAAAGAAACGTTGTTGCAGGCGCATGTTCGTTCAAAATGCCGTGCCATTCTCGTGGCCACCCGACAGGACGATGTCAGCATATTTCAGTTGTGCATTCAAATTGCCGCAGCGCCTATACTGCCCAGCGCTGGTTCGCCGTTGGATCATTGAATGCGAAGGTAGAGTTGTCTGACTTGGAGATTCGACAACCTCCGCCGTGTGTAGTGCAGATGGGGTGTGTGAGGCAACTTCGTTACATTACGATCCGTCTCAAATGGAGCAATGACTAGAGCTAGTAGTCCTAGCAGTGACCTAACCAAGCGTCTACATCGAGAGACTTCTCTTCGGGAACCAGGCACAAGGTTGTGTATGTCGCGCGTCGGCGTCTGAATGCTTTCTCAAACCATTCGTGGTGATTCTTTGACACCATGTTATTATGGGCTCAAAGAAGCACCGTTCCTGCTTTCAGCGGGAGCCCACTGGCTCGACGTTGTGTACAAGACAAAATGAATGGGCAGCAGACACACCTAAACCGAGTTTTCTTTGGAGTCAACGGTTCCTTGTAAACACGGCGTACGAGGGGTACAGGAGGAAGTTCTCTGCGGAGAATGGCAGTGATTTAACCCCCGGTCTTTTTTTTTTTTCTCGCATCAAAAGCGTGACGCGAATGTAACAACAATCCTCAAACCGTGACGGCCGTGTTGGTGGTCATTCGTGCACGCGGACAGGCGACGACGGTTGGTTCCGAAGGCCACACAAATCGTGCCCTTCGCCCTTGTTTTTATACCGTTGACCTCCAATCTTCTTCCCGTTTCAACGCCACTTCACTTGTAAAGGTACGGTAAGAATTTTCGGGATTAATTTCGAGTACACGACTTTTCATACAGTGACTATGGCTGCTTAGCTCATCTGTAACATTGTAACGTAACCACGCCTTTTCGGTTACGGAGGCACCCACCTTCTTCACTAATCTGCAGTATCGCCTGGACCCACTTATCTCTCGATTTGGATGGGTCGGCGAAACCAGTCGACATGCTCCAGCGTGTTCACATTCAAAATGTGGTATTTTGTGGGACCAACCTATATTCATGTGATGTTATTGGATATGGGGTGCCCAGAGACAATCGCATCGCGACTTTCCTACCTCGTCTGGACAACATACCGTTTTCAGAACAAATAATGTTAGAATACCGACCTCCCAAGTCGGCGCAGCAGAGGGCTATGCGCGCATTGTTGCAATTCTTAGGGAGTATGTTGCAATTCTTAGGGCAGGCCATGTAACTCGTAGGATGGATAACCGGTGGACCATTAGGGTTACCGAATGGATACCAAGAGAAGGGAATCGCAGTCGAGGACGGCAGAAAACTGGGTGGAGTGATGAACATCGGAAACTCACAGGCGCAAGTTGGAATCAGCTAGCGCAAGACAGGGGTAATTGGAGATCACAGGGAGAGAGAGGCCTTGGTCCTGCAGTGGACATAAATATAGGCTGATGATGATGATGATAAACCTGCACGATATATTTATATATTAAAAGAAGTGCAGGGGGCACGTAGAAAAGCAAAACATTTAATTTGCGACGTTTCGACCGGGGTCCGGCCAGCAGTAAGAGTCTGAATGAAGGCTCAATTGAAAGCCGGACCCCGGCAATAGCGTCGAAATTAAATGTGTTTGCTTTTTCACCTGCGCCTGCACTTCTGGTCATTTATTAAACACCGGACCCGCAGAAATGCTTCCTTCATATGTGTGTGTGTGTGTGTGTGTGTGTGTGTGTGTGTGTGTGTGTGTGTGTGTGTGTGTGTGTGTGTGTGTGTGTGTGTGTGCGTGTGCGTGTGCGTGTGTGTGTGTGTGTGTGTGTGTGTGTGTGTCCGACCATGCCCTCCAGCCACCCAGAGCACCACCACCCGAAAGCCTGAGAAGAAGAGGGGAAGACCGGCAGCACCACCGACAAAAATCAACGGAGCACCCTCCAAGGGAATCTCCCCAACCCCGCCCGAAACCTACAACGCTGAGCGGCAGGACAATCAACGGCATGACCTGCGACCAGAGCGCAATAGTCAGTGCCGACCCCCCGAGGAGTTCGTTGCGCGCTGGACGGTCTTGACGACTACTTCCGACGACGAGTATACAATGATTTTACAGCATCAGCGCGCATTCACAACCGCCAGAGCTATCTTCAACAGCGTGGCCGAGTGTAAAGATGAAGACATGCACTTGGGCTCGGGCGCTCGGACACCGGGCGCTAGGGGGCGAACGAGGAAAAAGAGGAAGTTGGCAGAATATAGAACAGCCGGCCCAGGAACGGGTGCTGTGTCTCTGTCTTCTTCAGTCATTACACTGCGGATGTTTAGCTTCTTCATCGGAAAACTATGTTCACGCGTCACATCTTAACCCTACTCACGCACAAAGCAAAAGAAAGTACGCCATTTCCTCCATTTAAGCGAAAGTGCCGCATACTCTCATGTTTTCTCTTGAACATACTATAGATTATCCCTTTCTTTTTTTCAACCTTAACCTCTCTCGCCGCGTTCAAATACGGTAACAATTCTTATCACTAGAAGTCGTCATCCAAACCAAACGGATCTCTGATGTTGCTCTACTTCTTTACGAAAACTTCCCCTTCCTCTTATATTTACTTATATTTTGTATTATACTTATATTTAATTATTATTATTTATTTTAAATATTATTTATAATTTAATTTTATATTATACTTATATTTAATTTAATTATACTTATATTTTATATTCCCCTTCCTCTTATATATACTCGTATATTGAACGCTGCATTTGAAGAAGCTCGGTAAACTGGGCATTGTCAGTACACCAAGCTCTCCATCGTTAATGCGTTCAGTGTGCGCAGATTTGTCACGCGAAGCACTTACCTCCTCTTAACGAAACACTAATGCGTTGTTGTGAAACCACTCGCAGAAACTATTGCAGTGGGTAATGCGAGGTAAAATTAGGGCAGGGTTAGGTTAGGTATCTACTGGACTGGTTTAAAACACGCGCTTTCGTGTAAACAAAGGCGATGCACCCTAAATGTTATTTTTTTTTGCTTTCCCCATTTAAAAAAATCTCATCCACGCCAAACTTGGGCTGTCCAGAGAGCCCACGATGCGGCGGTTAGGCTCGGCCTACCCGTCCCCACGTGGGCGCCTGCCCGCAGCTCTGTCCTAGGGCAGGGCTTCTCAGGACCTAGTTAATAAAGTTCTTTGTCTGTCAATTCAGGTGTCAGCCATGAGTAAATAGGGCGCAACTCTGCAAAGAGTTGTTACGAAATGATGCCCGTACCCACCGCTCACATGGAAAGGTCCGTTACTCAAAAGACACTGAGCGTTAAGTTAGGGTTGAGCTCCGGCACGGTAATCTCCTGAAAACAGACTGGCGAAATGCGATTTGTTTGCTGGGAACGCGTGACCTTATCAAGTATTTGGACACGTGTAGGTTTCCCATTACCCCGCGACTTGGCGCTCTCTGTTTTGGTGGCCGAAAATCCGCTAGGCAGGTTGGGTACTCGCTTTGGCTGCTTACGAAAGCGCAGCCGCATAAATGTCGGACCGCGTAATGGCTTTATATGAGAGACTAAAATTTCCACCCGAACATCGGTGATGTAATCGTGTTATAGCGACTCGCACGCGTGCGCGCGTTAACTGTGTTCCCGGAAACTCACGCGAGGCTGCAGTTTTAACGACACAACAAGAAAAAAAAAAAGAAGGGCGTTATGCCATATTGTCTGCTTTTTCCGAAATAATCTTTTAGTGCTGTTTCGTTCCAATCTGTCGAAACATCCGTTCTAATCGTTTAAGAGTAGATTACTTTTCTAGAGATTTGCCACGTGTCTTTCTGGCGGCTGGAGCAAGGCGAAATAGGTCTTCTGCGACAACAACAACACGATTTTTTTTCTGGCGCAGTTCCAATTGACGATGGTGTGCCTGTCACATGACATGGCCATTGTGTTTTCTGAGAAAAGTACAAATTGAGCAGTATTGACTCCAGTCAGATCAATCTGGGAAAACACCTCCTACACCTGTTACCTGACGTTATGGCAGAATGGACACATTCATCTGGGCGTAACTTACCGCGCGGCTTCCGGGATTGTTTTGCACCATTAGGTGTCTGCAGAAGCGTGAACCGTTGGGCTAGTTGGCGCGACATTTGCAAATAGAAGAGCGCTGAACTGCAGATGAAGGAACACCGACGGAAAGAACACAGATACAGACAGGAAAGACACTTGTTCCGTGCCGATTTTCAATTCTAAATTTTTTTTGCACACATGGGACGACTTGAGCCGTCAAGAAGATGACAAATAGTTGTTGATGGCAAATACTTCTATAAAGTAAAGGGGAGACTTGCTTACCGGTACACAAAGCCTTCTACTGCCCGGCGCACCCTCAGTAAAATTTCGAAATATTATAGCATGGTATAAATGGGGCTCAGCCTTCTCGATTGTTTTACATTTAACAATTTCGCGTACTTTTTTTAATTTACAGGTGAAAATTAGGGGGAGGGGAGGATCGATTACCTCTTATGGTTCTTGTTCGGTCCCATACATGAATTTTTACTGACTTTTATTAGTAGAAAGTTTTTTTGCGTGGAGCTTACGATTTTGTTGAGTTTTTTAGTCAGTGTACATAAGCGTGGTAATTTGGTTGACACTGAAACGCGCTGTAAGACTGTCACAGCCTACTCTTCAACACTGTATAGTGGCATCCAATACTCAGGATAACAAAGTTTTCGAGAAGCAGTATATAGCAAGGGCACAAGCTAGGCCACACGACCACTTGACTATGCGTGAACTAAATTGAGCACATTAGGTATTCAATTACAAAAATAATTAGACTTTATTGCTAAGAATATATGTGTATACTAAGTGTTACTAAGTTCCAACGAATAAGGTAGAAAAAGAAATTCGCCGATCATTACGGTATGCTCCCTAATTGGAAATTTGAGCGCAGCTTCATAGGTGTTTTCCTTCTGCGTTATATTGGCTGTCGTGGACAATCTGTCTCGTGCGGCACGTTGCAAACGGAGCGAAGTGCAGCGCGACTGCCTCGTTAATCTGGAGCGCGCGAGAGCCAGCACGTGGGTGACGCAGTGGGCGCTATTCACAGCAGCCGCCCCAGACCGACTTCCCAGACGACGCGCGCTACTCTGGCGCCATCTAGTAGTCATCGTCGCCGCACTACGTTCTTCTCACGCTTTCGCCATACCCTCCTCCTCCGCTTTCCTCCTCGCTTCTTTCATTCTTTAATCCTCCGCTTTCCTCATCGAGTCTTTCACCCCCCGCTGCGCTCCCTGTTCGATCTTTCATCCTTCCCTGCGCTTGTTCACTCGGTTGCGCCGACGCTCGCCGAAAGAACGGGCGCCTAAGAGGTGCATGCGCTCTAAAAAGACGAAGTAGGCAAGACGCTCTGTTACCATCAGCGAACTCGCCCAGTTCGTCCATCGCAGTGGCTGCAGCGCGAAGACAGCGAAGATCAGGGCCAGGGCTCGCAACGACAACTCTGCGTAAACCCCCTCCCTTCCATTTCCTCCCTGCTTCGCATAGACATGCAAATCGGAAGCAAGTGTTAAACAATCATTGCTTGGGCCCCAGGCTGAAGCGCGACCTCGACCTCACAATGGCTCCTTGCAACGGAGTACGCCCGCATTTGCAAGCCAATTGGCCACCATCCTAGTTTTCCAACAAATTTGGTTTCGCTGAGCCCTTTTGATTAAAGCCAAGTTACCGAAAAAAGAATTCGGCGTACCTTAATTTCGGTTCCCTTCAGGCAAAGCCGAAAACGCCCTACCGAGGGTAATAACACGCGCTGTTTCGGTGTTCCGCTCATAAAAATGTATCGCGAAGTTCCTTAACTTTTCTTTTTTTTTTTTGTAAGTTGAACGACATACTAACCCCGGACTAAGAGATATTACACCCTATATGGTTCGTTCGGTCTAATTTATGCGGTTGTGCAGCGTTCTGAAAAAAAAATATTCAGACGTACATCTGTTAATTTAGTGCCGCAATATATATTGAAGGGCGTTATATATGTTGTACATCTTTTTTTTTACTTTTTAAGTAGATGTATTTTTATATATGTGAACTTATAATGTGGAAATGCTCGATATATGGAACGCCTTTCACATATTCTGCAGCGCTATCCAGCACCGTAATTGGAAATAAATAAAATTAAATTCTGTGGTTTTACGTGCCAGAAACACGCTCTGATTCTGAGACACGCCGCCCTTCTTCCTCCATCCGAATGCGACTGCCGCGTCCAGGATTGAATCCTCGACCTCGAGCTCGGGTGTGAAATGCCACAGTCTCTGGAATACCACCGTGGGTTACGGTAAGTGGAAGTAATTGCAAAAAGCTCTCCAACTATAGCTGTAACATTAGTAGAACAATATTAAAAGCGTATTCCCTCTATTCATCGTTAACAAAGTACTCACCTCATTCAAGGCTTGGTTTGTCTAGTTCTTTTACCGGGCATTAGGCATTTCAATAAATGTGGCGTTCTCGTGAATGCAAGCAACCTTATAGTTTTTCTTGTTGTCTTTTACCTTTTACTAGGAATCGCAAATTAAGGGCAGAAGGTGAGGTCTTGTTATATAGTTTGCGGAAGCGACGAATGCAAAAACACGCGTTAAAGAACAGCAAGTTGAGCACACTCATAGGAAAGGAACTGCTCGACATGATCCCTTTGATTTGTACTCACGCAATCCTCATGTTCTTCTGGGTCACACATTTCCACCGTATAAAGATAGCATCAGTATCCTAAAGACAATTTCGTATGCACGATCACTTCTATTCGCGATTCCTCATATTTATTTCAAAAGACATTTCATACGATACCCATTTGAAATACAGCTATAAAGCTTCAGAGACATTTAGAGACCCCCAGTTATATTTTCCTAAAATATATTTACTCTTGCTACTTCGCCCAAACGCTACGGTGATACGTTTATTCAGTGAAAATAGGCGGAATTGAGCGTACGAGAAAACTGCGCTTTTTTTTTCAGCTCATCTGTCCACGAAATCGATGATCTTGAGACAGCAAGCCACATAACACTGAGACCAATTATTGTAGTCACCCGGATCGATCACCTCTCAACTGCTGGCACGTGACATGCGATTCGAGGCTACACTTTTCTCTCTCTCTCTTCCACGCGACCGTGATCGAATTATTACACAGCGTTAGCGGAGCGCTTACGATCCGCTTCGTCCAAGATTCAAGATTCATTTCATTTCTCGTTTGCGCGTTTGCGGTCCACTCCGCTCAGACCAGCGTATCCTTTGCACGCATCCGCTCAGCAGAATACTATCGGCAATGTTAATGCGCATGCGCACAACGCTCATACCGGCAGCGGAACGTAGACCACTGCCCACGTTGCACTACTAAGACGATTGAGCGGAAGGTGAAGGGCGTATCCACTTAGCTTCGTTGTCGCATTGTCGCCAAGGTGACTGCGCCTCGCTCGCGTCTCTGGGGACGCGGCTTAGAAAGCCATGCACATCCCACGCACTGTGGGAGCCGTTCCAAGAGGAGCTACGGTGAGCCGACCAAGACAAAACGGCACGACTCGACTAAAGACGCCAAGTGGACTTTGGCAACACAGTCAGCATAGGCGGCAGAGACTCGCGTGTCCCTACGGAGAAGCGTGACACAGCGCCACCACAGTATCTAGATCACATATACGTCTCAAAGCGCTATGACGAATGCACGCAGCAACGCGGTTGCCGAGACGCGTGCACTTTGCATCGGCGGAGAAAGTCTGGCCGCCGACCATGGGAACGGCCGGAAGAGCCAAATAAGCTTATTCGTAATTAAAATGCGAAATAAACGCATTTCTCTGCAGTGCATCAGCGCTTGTAATCTGGGCGGAGGGGAGCGCAAGCGACGTTCAGCGAAAACGGTCTATTGCAACAACGACAGCTGCCGCGGTAGGCTCGCCAGCCAACTGCAGCGCACATTCGCGAGTTGCAAAACACTCGTCGTCCTCGAGCACGGCGGCAAAGACAGTTCGGACATGATTGGCAACTCTTTGACGGGCAGCAGTCAGAGCCTGTCGCGCCTCGCCAGTTTTTGACGGCACGGGGCTTCGCCAGGCGCTCGCAAGAAAGGTGGGGAGAGGAGAGGGTAGTGAACGCGTTGCGCAATTAGTTGCTGGCGCGTGCACGGTCTTTGTACTAAATGACTGTAGCCCTACAGTGTATTACCGACTACGTAATGAAGGTAGGAGGCGTGAGGTGCAGGCGTGTGTAAATGCGTTTTCTTCGTTGTTTTTTTTTTTTGTCTCTGTCACTTTCTGCTATATTCTCTCTCTGAGCCTTTCATCGTATTGGAGACACGCGTAGGCACATATGAATCGTAAACGTTATGGGAATAGACTGAATAGACTAGAATATGAATCGTCACAGCTGGGAATAGACTCTCTCTTTTTGAACGTGTGGAGAATCCGCATACGCGGTGTCCTCATACAGGCCGTCAGAGCGCATGTGAGCGCAGACATTAGGCGAAAAACAACTTCGAAGAATAACTTGTGCGAGTCGAGGGAAGAAGCTTTCGACAGGAATGGCTCGAAGAAACGGATATTCGCAGGCCGCCTGCTACATAATGCAGAGAAATGAAACTTTATAAAGGAGCTGATTCGGCCTGGTTTGTGCTTGCTGTTGCTAAGTAGAGAGACAGAACATGAAAACAACAACAACAAACGAACAAAGCATAGAGTAAGCGCAACAATTTGTATCTGCCATCCGTTTGCCACCATCCCAGCACTGTTCCTTCAATAAACGCAATGTGTCGCAAGAAAGCTAAATAGGAATAAAAATCAGTGCTTGAATGCTGCATTTGAAGGAAACTGTTTGTATATAGGAAATCTCCAATGCCGTAAACGTGTCCTATCTCCAATCACCTCTGCAACACAAGCCGAGGCCAATTCGCAAAGAACTCTGTTCGGTGAACTGTTTGCTATTGGGCGCTCACTCCATCCAACAGCGTCGTCACTGTTTTGTGTGCGCGTAGTGTTTATCGGGGTTCCGAGGAAGAGAACATCTCCTACTGATACAGTAAATGTCTCGCATAAGGTGAACGTCTGAATTAGGCTGCACAAATTATGATTATTCGATATGAAAACATAGATGCAATGGACTGAGTGGGAGGGAGCAGGCAGGCAATAGCCACCTAAAATGGTGCAATGCCTGCCTACTCATCAGGAAGGAATAGATAAAAACGGTACCTGCAGATAGAAAGAAGGGCAGTAAAGAGGAAAGAGTGAATAAGATGGCAAGTCACGAAGACTAAATTAAAGCAACCACAATGTATACAGAATGCGACAGTAGGAGC
The DNA here is from genome assembly GCF_013339745.2 of Dermacentor silvarum. Classification (NCBI taxonomy): domain Eukaryota; kingdom Metazoa; phylum Arthropoda; class Arachnida; order Ixodida; family Ixodidae; genus Dermacentor; species Dermacentor silvarum. Next base: position 86,809,140 of record NC_051161.1, read on the forward strand.
CCTTGACACTCAGTACTGCGAGGTGGTTTCCCTGAGGAGTAATGAATAAGTACGTTGTTTCTTGGCTTTCGTGAGCTCACGAGAACCGGCATGCTCAGCATGACATGATCGATAGCCCAGTCAACCACGTTGTAACGCGCGCGATACTCAAAATACCCGGTCATTAGTGCGCGAACACTGCACAGGGTCTTCCATCCTCATTCTCAGCAGCCGCCTCTGTAGCTCAGTGGTTACATAACGCTCTTCTTTGAGCACGAAGTAAGTTGCGGGTTTGATTGGCGGCCGCAAATGACTCGCAGTTACGAGTTACTGTTGGTCCCTTGGAATAATTGAATTTAATAATGCGAATTGGGAGGCCTCACCAAAACTATAAATCTTCCCATGATAAGAAAATCAACGTGCCTATTTCGCACTTCCCCAAACTCGTTAGTATTCGCTGAGAAATTACTTCTGCTCAGATATTTGGCAGGCAGACAGCACAATGTAGGCACTTTTTCAAGCGTGTGTGCTACCTTGTATATGCTTTATCACCAGCTTGATTACTAGATAGGGGTAATTGGAGATCGCAGGGAGAGGCCTTCGTCCTCTAGTGGACATAAACTATAGGCTGATGATGATGATGATGATGATGTTTACTCCCGGACAAATGTTTTATGTGCTGTTCTACAGTAGCTAGCACGTCCCTCTACGGACTTAAAGAGAAGTTGCTTAAGTTTTATTGCGATAGCAATTATATGGACACTCAAAGCGGATTTCTGCCATCGGCGTCACCGACGCCGTCGCCGTGAGGTTCCATAGTGTCCCGTTCGAACGAGTGTCCCGTTCTTTTTCTTTTTTTTTTTGGTCGTTTAAAAAAATAAAACGAACGGGACACTCGTCGAGTAGCGTCGGAAGTCTTTACAGCCTTCTCGCCTCGCAACGTTTTTATATAATTACGCATTTGGTGCCGCAGCTAAACGTCGCCTCCCCTCCTCCCTCCCCTCCCAACCACGGCCTTTCGCGCGACGGAAGAAGTCGCGTTTGCTCTATAAATATGAGTGATTGTAAAGGAGGAAAGAGACGCATAATTCTGCAGCCTTTCAGGGAGCACGGCGGTGAACGCGCGTTTGCTGTCCGCCGTGCGCTCGCTCCCCGTGAAAGTGCGTGTCGCTCGCGTGCTTTCACTCGCACATACAGCATACGGCGCGCGGCAACGATTTCATCGCCGTGCCTACACTGCACGAGCCGCCCCCAGAGGCACCGGAAACACTCACCAACACCGCGCGCATTCAGTGCGAACGCGGGCAAAATGCCGAAGGCGTCGACAACAGTTCTGCGCGTTGCTGGTACTGCTGCAGGTCCAAGTTTATACAGGTGATAAAACTACTATCCTTACTGCGTATAGCGCTCTACTAATTTGCTATCGCAATTGATGCTCCGCCTCCCGGGTGAAACTGCGACATTTTTTTCCACTGTAAATATATTGACTTAGTGATTAAAACCGTACGCAATACCTCTGTATTCTGCAAAAGCTCTACCAGGCAAATCCGAGCCCTATAATAAAGAGCAAGCATCATTCACCCATCGATAACGCCTGAGGCGGCAGTAAATTACGAGCCTGGGGCGGTGAATACTGATTTTGAAGTCAACACATTGCATCATACAGAGTTTATTAATTCACCAATGTTTTTTTAATTTTTTTTATTTTATTTATTTACTTTTTTAGACATGTGCCTCAGCGACATACACAAAACGAAACCAAGTATCCACAATATTAAACGGAGTCATGCAAGCATGTGTGCGCCTACTTAAGCTCTTATAGCTTTATCGTGCCACAATTAAAGACTTTGGCTTGGTGGTGCTTATTACAGGCTTGAGACATTCTCAATTAGCGCGAAAAAAACCACCGAACGACAACCAGAAGCACAAAGGAAAGAATGCTAGCGCACTGTTCTTTGTGCATCTCGTTGTCGTCCGATGGCTTTTTCGCGTTAGTGAATGGTGTCTCAATCTTTATCGCGCTACCAACTTCAATATCATTTCTATTTCTTTCGTTCACCCGGACGTTTGTAATTCCATTCATTCCAGCCATCCTGTTCTCGAAAAGAGTTTCGCACAAAAAAAAAGAAAAAAAAATGCCGCGACTGACGAAATGAAAGTTCAACCTTCCTCGGTTTATTTGTAATCTGTCCCGGCAGCGGCCCTCGTTGGCCGGAGCTCAAAAAGATTGCATTCCACGGCTTCTTCCATGTGGGTAACACAAATACCAAAACCAATAAACCATGGGTGGAACGCTGGCACCACGTTGAGTGAAAGAACACAGACTCCCGCGCTACTTCCCTGAAATGCCCTCCGTTGAAACGTCCCTTTTTCGTGTGCGGTGTATATGCTTAAGCGTTTCTTTTTTCAACCTTCCTTCCTAGCTCAACTTGCTGAACATTTTACCACAAGTTAAAAAAAGACGTTTTTGAGTAACCGGATGCATATAACTAGCTGCTAAAGCGCCTGACATAGGTTTCTTCGTATATTCCTTAGATTATATCCCTCATTTACTAACAGAATCAACCAGCCAAAAGAAAAAAAAAAGCAATTCAGCATGGCCACCTGAATATATACTGTTGCACAGAGCTGTACTTGGAGCACGTTCACGATGTTTAGGTCCTGTAATATTGCGAACAAGGCGAGTCTGCTGCTGATGTATGTCAGAGGTGTACGTCGTCTTTACGTTCTGTTACAAAGCGCACTTCGTTTCACCTCTTATAGTTCAGCGAGAGGTAGTCAGTTGAACAGCGTCGAAAGAAGTAACCTTTCGGGGGTCCTATTTCAGACATCATTACTAGGGAAAACAAAGAAATGAGATGGTGGCGAGCAGTGAATAGGAGCGATATGATATTTTAGGGCGGCTCTAAAAGCACGAGAGTAAGTGGCGCGTCCTAAGTGAGACTAACCAACTGTGCATCCCTGCTTTTGTTACCTTGAAGGGAATTACTTTTTGGGGGTATCATCGTATAAATTGCCTTTCGTCGCGTTGAACTTGTGACCTCTTGGTCAAAACTGGACTTTAAACTTACCGTATAATACACAATGTACATGTCTCAGAACATTGCTCTGCTACGCAATAAAAAGAGAAAAAAAAAAACGGCAGGTACTGCGCTTTGTGGGAATCGATGTTATGCGAAGCAGTGTGCGGGGAGCCTACCAAGTTGGCAACACGACGAGAGCGCCAAGACGTCGGCGGCTGTTTCATGACCTACATAGCACGCATGTCATAAAATTGATGTGATGAGTGCGCAGGAGTCCCTTTAGTTACGCCTAAGAGATCTTAAGTCATGCTCATGACTATGACTTCGACCATCAACCTTTAGCCTTTTCCTTCACTTAGTACCCCATACGAACCATTCCATTGGTTTTTCGGTGTTAATCCTTGTCATTGTCATTTTGGCAAAGTCATGTCACGACTATGATTTCTATCGCCATTTTTTAGTGTTTCTTTCACTTAGTACCCACGTGCAAACCCATTTTAGTGGTTTTTGAGTGTTCATTTTTTTCCTCCGAGTCATTGTCATTTTGCTGAGTCATGCTCATGACTATGACTTCTACAATCAACCTTTAATGTGTCCTTCACTTAGTACCCACGTCAGAATCCATTTCAGTGTTTTTTAGTGTTATTCTTTTTTGGCCGAGGTCATTGTCATTTTAGGCGGCTGTTTCATGACCTACATGACACGCATTTCATGAACAATCAGTTATGTTCGTCATACACGCCTGTCATACTATACCAATTTTGGTACCTACCAAGTTAACAAAACTACCATGAGAGCACCAAAACGTAGGTGGCTGTTTCATGACCTACATCACACACAAGTGTTGATATTCATGTCATGACGCATCACTTATGTTAATCATACACTCTTATCATACTATGCCAGTTGCGGCACATACCAAGTTAACGAAACGCCCATCCGATCACCAAGACGTAGGTGGCTAGATAGATAGATAGATAGATAGATAGATAGATAGATAGATAGATAGATAGATAGATAGATAGATAGATAGATAGATAGATAGATAGATAGATAGATAGATAGATAGATATAGATACTGTCAAAGTGGGAAAGGTCCGCCAAGAAATGCGTCGCATTTAAGAACCCCAAGTGGGTGAGTTAGGAACTCGTTTGCTGGGAAACTAGGCTACAGCCTCTGGACTCGAGAGCTGGTATTCGTAGTTGTACTTTTAATGCTCACATTTAGAGCACTTATTTGCGTGTGACAATAGAACGTCTGCGGCATTCTTCCGTGATATCAACAAAGTTGTCACTTGTGTTTTCTGGGCAAACACGTCATGGCATAGTTATGTGCAGTGATCACGAATCTTTTCTAAATGCTGAGCAGTTGATGTAGAATTGCATGACAGAACTTCATACCTCTTTTATTTTCCTCTTCTTCTTTTTTTGTTTAAGGAAGGACTTTGTCCCCTTAAGATACAAAAAGTGACAAGATCTTTTCGTTTCCTGATTTCCCATCCAAACTATGCCGTTGGTCTGACGTGGTAGATAGGTCGGTATTTTTTCTTTCTTATGCAGAAAAAATAAAACACCGTCAAGTCTTTCTTTACACAATGCAGGGCTTGTTCGTTTAAAAGAAGTTACCTGTCGTCGAGCAGATACCGAATGCTGTGATGCATAGTTAAGGGAAACACAAGCTTAGAGGACCGAGAGGTGATCGATCTGACAGGGCAAGCACTGAAATTCAAACAATTTTTATGGACAGAAAACGCGCCGTCATTAAAACGCATGACGTCCCGCAGCATACAATGACGCGCGGGGCACTATCTCGTTCGCACTGTGACTTTACGCGGAACATCATGGCGAAGGCGTTGGCCAAAGTTCGCCTCGATTGTCCATAAATTGCTATCGCAATAAATTCGTTTAATATTTATCCGGTTCTTGTCTGCAGATGCGAGAAAAAACATTCACCACTTATTGTTCCGCTGGCCTCAATTTGAAGCAGAAAGACAATCTATGATTAACGCATTCAGGAAACTAGATGATCGTCCTCTGCGTAAACAAATTATACTAGAACACCATCCCCACCGAGAATCGGCTCACAAGGCAGTGAAGGCAGTTTAGTGCTTTCTGAGGACGTCTGGTTTGTACGAGCACCTTTGACGCTGCAGTACGGTCCGTGCACGTCTCCATACCCCCACCCTCTCTCTCTCCTCTCTTTCTATTCCCCTTCTCCCTTCCCCAGCGTAGGTTAGCCAAGCGGACTCTTGACTGGTTAACATCCCTGCCTTCCTTATATCGCTCTCTCTCTCTCGTATTCGGTGATAGGTGGAATTGAACCCACGAGAATATTGCCTGAACCTATATTCAGACACGCGCCATGCGAGTACTTCGCGGTGGCGACACTATAAGATGGCGCAAATTGTCCATAGAGAAGACTGTACGGAGACGTACAGAAACAAAGTTCCCAGTAATGGTTCAAGAAGGTTGATGCCTGAAATTCTTTGTATTTGTGTGTTCCTCAAAAGTAAAGGCTGGACATTAGGCAAAATGATAAAGAAGAGCTTGGTGGCGCCACCCACCACCCCGTTTCAAAGGGGGACGCTCGTAGCATCCATCCATCCATCCAAGCGTGAGAGAGGTGACCATCGTGGCAGTAAAGAAACTATCGAACACATTCATTGCCGTTGTCCCCTATACAGCGCATAAAGGCGGTCACTCGTGACCGCGCTCGCGGGTCTTGACTATACCAGCCGCTCTCGGAGCAGACTGTCATAAAACGCCGGCATATACAGTCGTCACACCACATGTCGGTCAAGGCATTCTTTAAATTTTTGCGTTCGAGTCGCCTATTAGACACACTATAGCTCTCAGGGACGTTCCCAACATTTTTTTCCTCGTGACTTTGCTTTTTCGCACCGCTATTCTTTACGTCTTTTATTTCCCCTTACCCTTCCCCCAGTGCAGGGTAGCACACAAGAATCTTTTCAGGTTAAGCTCCCTGCCTTTCCCATCCCGTTTATATCTCTCTCGCTCTCTTTCTCTGGCTTTGCTTTCAAACCGTGGTGATTATTTTGGTTTATACGAATTCTTGTCCACCCCCGATTGGTCACTGGTTAAAGCCAAAACCAATGTAGATGAGCAAGTAGGTCTGTTTACGGAGCTTTTTTTGAGCAGTATGAGCAAATACATTCCAAAGTGCACGCCTAAACGCTCTAAATATCCCCACTGGCTCTCATCTGAACCCATTTTTGCCCTAAAGCATAAAGTTCGCGCGCACTCAAATTCCAGAATTCCTGTTCCTAATGAGTAGAGAGAAGAATTCCGCTTTTTTCGGGCTCTCTTTAAACGCCTCTGTAAGCGGTAGCACGACTCATATAATGCATTGTTGAAAAAGAGTGCCTCCGACCGGCCGGCGGAGTTTTGAAGCATATCCGTAAGCGCTCTAGTAAACGTGGAGAGTGCTTTCGCCGGCTCGACTCTAGAGGAGTAGAATTCCAAGCAATCGCAGAGTGTTCTGCTGCCCATTTCTCTTCTTATATAAAGCTGCAGGTTTCAACGCTGGTGACAATCCGCAGCACACGACTCTTCCTACATCTAGTGCTGTGTTGTTTGATAAAAAGCTCATCCACGAATGCCTTAAACGCTTAAAGCCCTATCAAGCGGCCCTATCATGCGGCCCTGATGGTATCCCCTCCGCAATTCTAAAAGCTTACGGCAGTATCTTTGCTCCAGTACTGACATCTATATTTAATAACTCCTTGAATACTTCCACTTTCCCTCACATGTGGAAAACTACTCGTGTTTTCTCTGTATTTAGGACTGGGTGCAAAACCAATGTCTCGAACTATCGCCTAATTTCCCTTCTCTGTGCCACGTCTAAGATTTCTTAGCTTGCTCTTCACAACATACTGTCTTTTACTGTGAAGAACTCGCTCACTCCGAATCAGCATAGATTTCTCACCAGCCACTTCACTTCAAAAGGGGCAAGTAGATGCCGTTTATTGTGACATCAGCAAAGATTTTGATCTGGTCATTCACTGACTACTTATGATCAAGATTAGACATTTGGATGTTAATTGACTCGTCAGTTGTCAATCATTTGCGCAGTTACCTTCCCGATAGATCACGTTATGTTAACATCAATCCAATGGCCAAACGTCTTCTTTTTACATGGCAACTAGCGGTTACCCTCAAGGATCATTATTAGGACAACTCCTTTTTTTATTTTATTGATGTCATTCTTTCCGCTATTCGAAACTCTTCTTTCCTTCTATATGCCGTTGACACCAATATTCTGAAGAAAATTCACACTGTTGATGACTGTCGCACCCTGCAGTCGGACCTGTTTTCTTTTTCTAAATGGTGCAAAATTAAAAACATCACCTTCAATGCTGCTAAGACCTAAGTTATGACTATCATACGCAAAACAGCAAGCAGTCCTTTTTCTTGTTCTGTACAAAAAGGACAAAGGCGCTGATAAAGGGTGGGGTACATCCCGTGAAGCAGCGTGAGGTGAGGATAGGTGTTAGTCTGGAGTTGCCTCCAGGCCGTGGCTTCAGCTCCACACCACATGGGCATGTCAAAATATTCCCAATAAATCCCCAAATCGAAACACAACGCACGAGCAGTGGGAGATGGTGCTGACCAGCTCGGTACTGGAGGATCAGCGATAGCTAATACCCAGAGCCGAAAGTGCTGCCACCGCCGCTGGGGCCCTGGACTGTAGGCTCCACCCACCACTGAGATCGACGCTTCTCCGTGCCCCATAAAATAAAGTTTTGTCTCTATCTCTTTTTTGTTCTGTAGATTCTGTGCCATTGTGTAAGGTCTGTGAGATCAATGATCTCGGTGTACTTTTTGATGCAACCTTACAATTTTCACCTCACACTAGACGCGTTGGAATGCGGGGTATGCACTCTCTTGGCTCTGTTTGCGGACTATCAAAGGGATTCGTCTCCTACACCGTTCTGCAAGTTGAACAATCTGTCTTCCTATATTCGAATATGCGTCGGTCGCCAGATATGGCTTTTCCAGGTCCAACAGTCTTATTATAGATCGGGTCCAGGAAACGTTTCTGAGCATATATCGTCACCGCTTTGCTAACAAGGACATCGTACGTTGTTCTAGCGCTGTTGGGTTATTATCATTGCACTTATATCGCTGCCGACGTAATCGCGCTGACCATCTGCTTCTTTTCAAACTACTTCACGGTATCCTCACCAGTCTCGAACTCCTCAGGTGTATCATGTTTCGTACTCCGCGCAAGATCACCAAAGAACACAGCCTTTTCCATGTTTCTGCCTGTCATCACCAACACTAAACCGTCCACAGAATGCATAGTCTTTATAGCGCTTGTTTTCACGATCTTGACACTTTTCATAACTCGCTGTCATCATTCTTTTCCGAAGTTTGCGTTGTTTTGTCATAATTTCACATAGTGTTCAACTGTGTTGGTCCTCCTTTTTCTTTTGTATTTACCTTGCGCTTTGTTGTGGGTATACATACGCTCGTCTTTTCACAATTGTTCTTTTTTTATTATTCTGTTTTAATTATATTCCGCTGCGGTTTTCTTGTTTTTTTTCTGTTTCTGGTTTTAAATGTATGCGTGCGCCAACGCTCAGACTTGGAGTTGTTCCTAGGCACATTAAATAAATATAAGTGATTTATTGATAATTATAAATAGCATTAGTGTCGAAATGAATATACATCTATATATTAGTCATCTATAGCGGTGGCAGCTGCAGCCCACTGACGCGCTGTCTTATGGCTAAGATGAAAGTGCAGTTCAAGAAGTCAACCCTATATCTTAATTTCATATTTTTGTATCGTGTCACCTTACGAATCTCAATGAACTCGTTTTTTTGCGGTTTTTAAAATAAAGCAACGGTTGCAATTTTCGGTCAGTATCTGTATTTGCTAAACGTTTTGTTTGCTATTACCATCTCCATCCTCCGTTGCGATCCCGAGTACTTTGGTTCCTGGCAGCTTATTGGCGAGCCGGGGAACTTACGTAAAGGGTTTCCAGGTTCCGATTGAGCTGATTTTGGGACATAGCGTAACAGCTCTCCTATATACCATAAGCAATCGGTGAAATTGACGCGCTTAAAGGTGATGTACCAATTACTAAACAACCAAGTGCCTATTTATATATTTATTCATTCGCACATACTGTTAATCGCAATAGTGACTTCGCAATAGCCACTTTCGAAATCTGAATGCATGCTCACGCGGCAAACACACTCGCACACTCTTATTTCTTGCCTATTCAGCACGGATGCGTTCAAATACTTTTTTTTGGTGGGGGGGGGGGGGGGGGGGAGGGTCAACCAGCATATAGAACGGCCTGACTCCGTGCATTACCGGTAGTTCGTTCTTAGGTCACTTCTACATTCATTATTTGACAATGAATTGCAAGCCGCGCCATCTTGAACACTGTATTATAAGTTATTTCTGTCAGTATACGTTCTACCACTAGGACAGTTAAGTGTTTTATCATTGTTGTAAATGAGTAAACGCTATGCCTTTCAGGCGGAAATTAGATGCCCTTTGCCTTGTGATGTCATCCTGGATCCAGTCTAGTTTTATGGATGAAACATCTTCGTTTATTGTATTGCCCTCGAAAATTTTGAAAACCTTTTCGTTCATGTTGACCTGATATACCACACCTCTTCGGCTGCGCAACACCGTCATTGACTATGTATACATTATCCTTTTTTATTTTCATTTTTTACTGAACGCCATCCTGTTATAATCAATATTGCGATTAACAGTCTGTGCGAATAAATAAATATATAAATAAATATCATGAATCTATTTCAATATTTAAGCATTATGACGTATGTGTTGCACTGGTCGGGCTGCCCGCATATCCTTGTCCAGTCACATGCGTTTACCTTTGCGATAGGTTGTTACGCTCTGTTCGTTAAGTCTCTTATCTAAAGACCAATTGCGCGTATGTATGTAATACCTCCTAGATGTGTGTTCGCGCAAAATTTTACTTGCAAAAGCAAGTTATACTTCTTGCGCTCTTTCTTCGTCTCATCTTGCCTGAAGCCTCGTGTGTGTCGTATGGCTAACCAACATCTCTCCCTCCCCCTCCCTCCACCTAAAAAAATTTGGGCGGCTTGCACTAGGTGGTGCAAGGCTGGAGTAAACAGCGGATCTGGTTATGGACCTAGCTTCTTCAAGGTTTTACTAGGCGTGGCTAAGTTTTGCTTGGAAATGCTAAGTGCTGCTAGGCACGGTATTCCGACTCGGCTCACCGCCAACGCGCAGATTCTCGCTTGGCCGCACGACGCGCTTCAAGATGAGCGGCTTCTTCTTCGAGTGTTCGGATCTTCTTTGGTCGTCCCATGTCAAGGCTACATGTACTCGCCACAGAGTCAACGATAGTTCTGCTATCGTACGGCCGACGCGGCAGCTCCGAGCTTTAGCTCCCCAATAACGTCACGGCCAAGCGGTTCCTCCACACTTGCCGGGGCGTGGCTGGTCGAAACCTGCCGATCCACCGCCAGAGGCGCCTGCTGCATTCATGGATTAGGGAGCCTACATGCAAGCGCTGTTTTAAACAGCGCTTGCATGTAGGCTCCCTATCACGGACACCGCGCCCGTTCGGCGCGAATGCGCGGCAACGGTGAAACCCGGGCGGCATCGGCAGCAGCTCTGCGCGTTGCCTCGTTGGTGCTGCTACAATTTCTTTGTCTCTCTGCCGCTCTCTCTCTATCAATTTCTTTTTCTCTCTCCCGACCATAGCGCGCGCCGTGCGCATGCTCTTCTTCCCTCTCCTTAACGTCCCATATCAAGGCAACATGTGCACGGCACGGAGACGAGGCTAAGCACACGCTGCTTAGCGAGGTGGTTGGTAGGCAACGCGCGGTGACGTTATCGCCAGGAGCAGTTTTTGTTCACACTACGCGGGGCTACCAAGAGCTTAAACAGCTCCGCTGTTAAAACGGCGCAAAATGATGCACACGTGTGTACAAATACCACGGCGACTACAGCTGTCATTCGTCGACTGCATGCTAGACGGCGCTACGATTATGCGGTGCAGCAAACACAGATGCTTTCCCATGGCACGTCATATCTTCGCCAAGCTAACTCAACTTTGTCTACGAGATGTGCGCCCCTGAAGCGGCGGCTGGTGAGTAAGAACACGCGCGTCAGTGGCACCGTCCGCAATATAGAACTAAACTTGTTGCTCCAAGTCCCCTGCGTCGTACTTTTGTGCCAGGAGCCTTTTTTGATGCGAAAGCATCAAATGGCCCATTGAGCGATAAAGCCGGCGTCTGTAGCAGCAAAACAGCACCTAAATTCCCACTGGCTGTCACCACGTCACCAGCGCGCCTCGACGGAGCCGAGCGGATGAATCGGAATACCTGTTGATGCATTGGCGCGCCAGGTGTTGCGTGAGGGGAGAGGGCATCACCGCAACGCCACGTGACAAGTGCGCCTCGATGGAGCAGACGCGGCGGCCCAATAACATACGGCGGCCCGCAAAACCCGATAACATACGCCGCAGCAAAACTCGAAAACAATACTCGCAGTGCAAAACTCCAAGGACCACTCAGCGGCGTTCATTTGGACATTAATGCTTTCGCATTCACAACTCGTAAGAAAGGCTTAGGTGTTCTGGGATTTTTTTTTATTCTAACTTCTATAAAGTTGGCTTTGCGCTTACGTCGTCGTCGTCGTCGCTATTGTTGTTGTTACTATCTTTAAAATTCGGCAGGTACCCACGAGAGGGATTCCCCAAGGTTCTCTGTTGAATCAACATGTATTGGCTATCTTGCTGGTAAATTTACGGCAATATTATTAAAGCGAAAAAAAAAACCTTCCCATTTCCTTTACACTTCTCTGTAGTATTTTTTATTCACGGAAGCAATAGAGGCTTTCTTGTTCCTTTAGTCAAGGCAGCTTTTGGCGGAACGTCTAGTGATTGGTCAAATCCTGCAAAAGGTGGCACGTTTCTTTTGTTTATTTTCTTCAGCTACTTATTACATTAAAAAGTTGGATTTTTTAGTGTCTTTCTACAGCGAAAGCAGATAAGTGCTCGAACTTTTGTTTGGTGTGTTCTTAGGTGTGCTTTTATTTTTTAATCGCTGTACACAAAGTAGCTATAATGAGCTTTCCTTGGCAAAATATGACACTTCTGCCTTGCTATTTTTACAACCACCCTCGCACTCACACCTCATGGCACCTAATTCTTTTTTTTTAGCTCCAAGTGACTATTAATAAAGGAGGTACCTGTATAAGAAAAACTAAGTTCTGTACCTGAGAAACTTTCCGCTCCCACAATTTGGAGCACACACTTTTGCAATTTGTTTATTTCGTAGAAACAAGTGCCCCGTGTAACCAAGCACAAAATTGTACTTCGCAGTCTCGCTCCGCTGTTAATATTCCGTCTGTCCTGTAGTTAACGTCCGGTTCTTTTTCTAATCGGTCGCTCAATTATCGCTTTCTACAAGCCGAGCTTTGCAGATATAACCATTAAAGCCACAGACGAGCTTGGATAATTAGCAGGCGGGAAAGTTTCGGGCGTGAAATGCTCTTTCGCCCGCGGCGGCCACCACTGATTGAGTTTCTGAAGCGCCAAGGCAGGAACGAGAGCTACGAAACGACGAGTTCTGGTCGTGAACTTTACACGAGCAGTAATAAGTAATGAAAGATTAATGAGTACAGTTGGCAGACGATCGTTGCACTTCCAGGGCTACGCCGGAAGAGGAAGCGAAACGAGCTGACTAGAAATGCCGCAAGCGGAAGCGAGAGAAATGTGGTCGTATATTTTGCAGATTGCTTCGAGAACTTCTGCAATGTGCCATCTTAACGCCACGTTAACTCCGTTCCTTAAGTTTATATATTTTTTAGCTTACTCACTTTTTTTTTGCGAGTTCTCAAAAACGCATCTGGATCGCGTGAGCAGCCGCCATTCAGCACTTCCTTGTCTCAAAAATATTCGTTTGCAGAGGCTCGTCTGCTCAACCCTGATAGCATGTTCGAATGTGTCTGCACAGGCGCTTCCTAACGAAAGTCAGGTGTACTGTTTTTGTGGCGTAATGATTCTACTATTGCCACGTGCTTTAGAACATTCTAGAGGAAATTATTTTTTCGGAGCCGTATTCCAGGGTTAGTTACTATTACTCGTGGCTACGAATATCACACTGCAATGGCAACTTCGTGTGTAGAACTTTGCTATGTCTGTGGTCTGTGGCATTATTGGTTTGTCGTCATCCCCGGAAAGAGACATGCTGACATAGCTCTTCGTGACTTTCTTGTAGATGGTAGATGATACAATTTCTTGCAACATGGAAAGCTATATACAGGGTGTTTCAGCGAACACTTTCAAAAATTCTTAAAGGTTGCCTGTGACAGCTACCACAATTCTAGTTAATGAGCTGGTCTACTCGAAGAGGCGGACATTACTTGCACAATAAATTGAAGTGCGTAATCTAATAACTAACAGAAATTCACTAATTAAGTTTTTAACTAATTACCTGATGGCCCATATTGCAATTTACAAATTGTAGCCGTGGAGTTCGCAAGGCGGATTCACTTGGAACGAATTCTCGGGATGACATCAGTTTCCAGATTTTAATTCCCGAACTTTGCGGAGAAATGCATTGGCGTTCCAGTTAAGTTCTTAACAAAACGTCGCTTCATGCATTGAAGCACGAAATTAACTGGAACGCCAATGCATTTCTCCGCAAAGTTCGGGAATTAATATCTCGAAACTGGTGTCATCCTGAGAATTAATTCTAAGTGGATCCGCCTTGCGAACTCCACGGCTACAATTTGTAAATTGCAATATGGGCCATCAGGTAATTAGTTAAAAACTTAATTAGTGAATTTTTGTTAATTCGCCGATCATGCATTTCAATTTTTGTGCAAGTAATGTCCGCCTCTTTGAGTAGACCACCTCATTAACTAGAATTGGGCTATGTGCCACAGGCAACCTTAAATAAATTTTGAAAGTGTTCGCTGAAACACCCTGTATATATATGACCCTGCCGACTATGCAAAGCTCAAGGAACAAATCTCACTGAACACACACACACACACACACACACACACACACACACACACACACATATATATATATATATATATATATATATATATATATATATATATATATATATATATAGGAAAGTCAGAAGCACAACTTCGCGGTTATCTTAGGTTTAATATTTTCCCAACAGTTTCGGTCGGTGGACCGACCTTTTTGATCCCTTTGATCCCTTGAAAAAGGTCGGTCCACCGACCGAAACTGTTGGGAAAATATTAAACCTAAGATAACCGCGAAGTTGTGCTTCTGACTTTCCTAAATACGCTTGGCCCATTGAAAAATCCAGTTACTTACTACTATATATATATATATATATATATATATATATATATATATATGGGAATGCATTTTCGGCTGAAGCCAATACGCATAAGAACTTTAAAGCAATTTCTTCACATTTATTTCTCGGCGATGAACAGCATGTATTCCTATATCTATAGAAAAAAAAAATCTAGGGAATGAGAATTAAGTAACGGATTAGTTGTACAATGCTGACTTTTAAGTGTTTGGTTTGCTGCACTATCGGCAAATGGAAACTCCGGCCAAAGTACCTAAAAACACTACAAGGGGATTTGCATTAGGTCTGCAGCGCTGAAAGGAAAATTTTCAGGTATCAAATTCAGCGCAATAAAAACGATACGCTGGGCTTTGTATGGTTAGGCTGCACGGCACTGGCACTGCGAGAGGTCAACAACAACGCACCAGAAAACGCACAAGAAAAGTTATACAAGAAACAAGTTGAGCGAATTGGAACGCCAGTGTTACGTCTAGCGGAAAGAAGTTTGCACATTTCGTTCAAAGTTGTGTGCACTTGAACGAAGCTAGTGGTCGGTATATACTATGACGCTGCTCAACGGCTTCCAGGGCGCAATAGCGTATGTCATCTGGAAGCTTCAGTCAGCGTTTTATGCTCCCTATTAAGCACAGAATTCGCTTAGAGGGAATTCGCTTCAAGGACCTGCACAACAATATCCTCGCTATTCACACAGCATTTGAGTGAAAGGTATATCTTAAGAACCATAGCCAACTGTCCAGGTCAATATCATGCACGTGGATGTTAATTCAAACTTGAAACTAAAAGAACTTTCCGCAATTGTGGCCGTTTCGAACTTTCGACTACCTAAACCAAAACCCTTCAGGGACCTACACAAATTCAATATCCGCGCTAGTCACACTGCATTTAAGTGAAGTTATATCTTAAGAACCATAGCCAACTGTCCAGGTCAATATCATGCACGTGGATGGTAATTCAAACTTGAAACTAAAAAAAGCCTTCCGCAATTAAGGCCGTTTCGAACTGTTCGCTACCTAATCCAGAGCCCTTTAGGGACCTACACAAATTCAATATCCGCGCTATTCAGACTGTATTTGATGGAATGTTATATCTTAAGAACCACAGTAAACTGCCCAGGTCAGCATAGTGCACGTGGATGGTAATGCAAACTTGAACCTGAAAAAAACTTGTCACAATTGTGGCCGTTTCGAACTTTCCACTACCTACACATTCCATTTAATGAAGTTTCAGAGCAGTTCTGTAAGCTCAACCCTCGTAGCCTATTCCACTACTTGGGTTGTCAGTTATTGCGAAAGCGCGGTCGCGGTTTCGGAATTGAACCGTACAGAATGATTGGGTTTGACGCAGCGCTGTGTGAAGCAGCACTGTAGATCTGAATGACATATGAAATTTTTCGTTGGGAACAGTAAGATTTTGAAATTGAAGCTTTCTTTGCTTACCCTCGCGGGTTTTGCGTGGCTGCAGCATCTGTCTTCTGCATGCTGTCTGCGGCTGGGTCGGTCGCTATTTCGGCGGGTAAGTTATGAATATATATATAATCATCGGACTATATTTATGTCCACTGCAGGACGAAGACCTCTCCCTGCGGTCTCCAATTACGCCTGTCTTGCGTTAGCTGATTCCCACTTGCGCCTGCAAATTTCTGAATTTCATCCCCTCACCTAGCTTTCTGCCATCCTCGACTGCACTTCGCTTCTCTTGGTATCCATTCTGTAACTCTACTGGTCCACCGGTTATATACTCTATGTATAAAACGGCCTGCCCAGCTCCATTTTTTCCCCTTAATGTCCATTACAATATCAAGTATCCCCATTCGCTCTCTGGTACACACCGCTATCTTCCCGTCTCTTAATGTTACGCTTAACATTTTTCGTTCCATTGCTCTTTATGCGGCCCTTAACTTGTTCTAGAGCTTCTTTGTTTACCTCCAAGTTTCTGCCCCATGTGTTAGCACCGGTAGAATGCATTGACTGTACACTTTTCTTTTCAACGACAGTGGTAAGCTCCCAGTCAAGATTTGGCAATGCGTGCCGTATAAACTCCAATCCAATTTTATTATTCTGTAAATTTTCTTCTCATGATAATGATATATATATACATACACGAAGTTATATGAGCGCCGCATGCTGGTATAAAAAAACGCGTGTATATCACTCCTTATTGCTGACAGAGGAAGTAGTGCCAGTAAATGTGTCTGTGTTCTCTGCAATAAAAAAATTAATTCCTACGTAAGATCTTCACCCATGAGGTCGGCTCAAGGATATCTCTCAGGCAAACCGAGCTCTTAGTGGAATAGCGTATCATATTGAAAGGATACTGTGACATGATTTTATTTCTTTCGCCGATTTTTGTATGTGAGTGTGGCACAAGAGGTACAGAATAGAAAGTAAATGTAGCAATATATGTGTCGTAATTCTCTGTGCACACACCTGCAACCCCCATTTTTTCCTCTACAACCAACATGCATATATCCTTGAATCGCTACGTAGGCGTCTGAGACTGTGCGTCCACCTGATTTGGTTTTTGCATTTCGGCAGATTGCGTGAGATTGCCCACTGCACATGATCGAAGAAAACACGAGTCTAGGCATCCCCGTTAGTTGTGTAGGATTTAAGAGAGACCGCTTGATTAAAGCTTGCTACACATAAATTCTAATACGTGCATTGGATCTGCCCATTTTCTTTCTCTCTTTCGCTCCACCGTGCCACAGTACAGCAAAGTCAAAGCAGTGCAGTGGTCTACCGTCCATAAGGTAGTCATGAAGTCTGTTTTTCATAATGTGAGCCAATTGGTCGTCATCAAATTTATTTACCTAATATTGTTACGGGGAGAAAATATATGTATTTACAATATATACAGAGGGTTGTAGCTCTGTGGCCAGGGTGACACCATCTACCGAGCTCCGAGACACTTCAGCCTCTTCTTCCCCAACCAACGTCATTTTGTCCACAGCGGTACAAACTCGTACGTGACATGAACCCCCCGGCGGCAGAAGCATCGTCTCGATGCTTCTTAGGGTGTCGAATCAGCGTGCCAGTTATAGGGCTTTAGTCGCGAAACGTGCACGATATCAGTTCCTGGGGTGGTAGAAGACTTTGAGTTCACAGGTGAGATCTCATATGTGAGGCTGGTGACTTGGCGAAGAACTCGGTATGGCCCGACGTATCGTGGCAGCAGTTTTTCGCAAAGGCCGACGCGACGGGAGGGTACCCAAAGCAGAACAAGGGACCCAGGGCTGAAATGAGCGTCCCGACGATGACTGTCGTAACGGTGCTTCTGGATAGTCTGAGAAGCCAGAAGACGGTCATGGGCAATACGACGTGCTGCGGCCGCGCGAACAATGGCGTCGTGAGCATAGAACGTGGTAGTGGTGGCGTCAGAAGGGAGCAGTGAGTCAAGAGGAAGGAGAGGGTGACGGCCATATAGTAGATAGAACGGGGAATAACCAGTAATATCGTGACGCGACGAATTGTATGCAAACGTCACGAAAGGTAAGGTGCAGTCCCAATCCCGGTGATCATCACTCACGTACATGGAGAGCATGTCCGTAAGTGTACGGTTGAGACGCTCGGTAAGTCCGTTTGTCTGTGGGTGGTAAGCCGTCGTGAACTTGTGGGACGTTGAGCAAGAACGAAGAAGGTCGTCGACAACCTTAGAAATAAAACAGGGGCCTCTATCGGTGAGTAGCTGACGTGGGGCACCATGATGTAGGATGACTTCATGGAGGAGAAAATCAGCCACATCAGTTGCGCAGCTTGTAGGGAGGGCCCGCGTTATGGCATAACGCGTGGTATAGTCCGTCGCAACAGCCACCCACTTGTTGCCCGAGGATGAGGTAGGAAATGGGCCAAGGAGGTCCAGGCCGACGCGGAAAAATGGCTCACTGGGGATATCTATAGGCTGAAGGTGGCCAGCGGGAGACAATGGAGGCTTCTTGCGGCGTTGGCAAAGTTCGCAGGCAGCGACGTAGCTTCGAACAGAGCGATATAGCCCAGGCCAGAAAAATCGTCTGCGCACACGGTCATATGTACGGGAGACACCCAAATGACCAGCGGTAGGCGCATCGTGTAACTGCGAGAGAATTGTCGAGCGCAGATGCTGGGGAACGACGAGGAGCAGTTCAGCACCATGAGGATTCATATTGCGTCGATATAAGGTCCCGTCCTGGAGAACAAACATACGGAGAGAAGCGTCCTGTTGCTCCGAGGTAATGCGTTCGATGATGGATCGCGAATATGGGTCACGACGCTGCTCGTCGGCGATGCGTGAGAAGTCGGAGATCGACAAAACGCACGTATCTGTATCGGTTTCGGTGCCATCCGGTGGGTCGACAGGGTAGCGGGAGAGGTAGTCGGCGTCCTTATGTAACCGCCCAGATTTGTAGGACACGGAAAACGTGTACTCTTGCAGGCGTAAAGCCCAGCGGCCAAGACGGCCTGTCGGGTCTCTGAGTGAGGATAGCCAACATAAGGCATGATGATCTGTCACGACGGTGAAATGTCGACCGAACAGGTAAGGGCGGAACTTAGCAATGGACCAAACAAGGGCCAAGCATTCACGTTCTGTTATCGAGTAGTTTCGCTCTGGTGCAGAAAGAAGACGGCTAGCATACGCGATCACGCGATTGGTGTCCCGCTGTCGTTGGGACAAGATAGCGCCAATGCCATGGCCGCTTGCATCAGTGCGAACTTCGGTGTAGGCATGCGTATCAAAATGACCCAACACGGGTGGATTGGTAAGGCGACTGATAAGCGTTGAAAATGCTTCAGCCTGGTCGGGTCCCCAACGAAAACTAGTGCCCTTTTTCAGAAGGTCTGTGAGAGGACGAGCGATTTCGGCAAAGTTCTGGATAAATCGCCGAAAATAGGAACACAGCCCTAGAAAACTGCGGACATCGGTAGGAGAACGCGGAAGCGGAAACTCTCCAACGGCACGAACTTTGTCAGGATCAGGCTGGACGCCAGAAGCGTCAACCAAGTGACCAAGTGCTCGTATTTGGCGGCGGCCGAAATGGCATTTTGCAGAATTGAGTTGTAGGCCGGCAGGTCTAAAAACATCAAGGATAGCTGAGAGTCGGTGAAGGTGGCTCTCAAACGTCGGTGAAAAAACTATGACGTCATCAAGGTAGCAGAGGCATGTGGTCCATTTGAATCCGCGCAGAAGAGAGTCCATCATGCGCTCGAAGGTAGCAGGGGCATTACACAGTCCAAAAGGCATCACTTTAAATTGGTAGAGACCATCTGGGGGTGATGAAGGCGGTCTTTTCGCGATCTCGTTCATCCACTGCGATTTGCCAGTAGCCGGAGCGCAAATCAATCGATGAAAAATAACTGGCACCGTGTAAGCAGTCCAGCGCGTCATCAATACGCGGAAGCGGATACACGTCCTTTTTCGTAATCTTATTCAGGTGACGGTAATCGATACAAAATCTCCAGGTATTGTCCTTCTTTTTAACCAAAACGACAGGTGATGCCCACGGACTGCAGGAAGGCTCGATAATATCTTTGGAGAGCATTTTGTCCACCTCCGTTTGGATCACCTGGCGTTCAGCTGCTGACACACGGTAGGGCCTCCGGTGTATAGGAGGAGCGTCACCAGTGAGGATGGGATGGGTGACGACACGGGTGCGACCTAGCGGGCGATTTCCAAAATCAAAGATGTCTTCATAGGACATCAGAATACGGCGAAGGGCGTCGGCGTAAGCAGGCCGTAGGTCAGTAGCTATCATGGGCGTAAACTTGTCGTTGCTTGAAGTAGGACGGTCGGAAGCTGCAGCAGTGTCGAATCGTGGTTCGGGCGTAAGAGCAGCTACTCCACTCTCTTCCAAAGGGGACAGCAAAGCGAGAGATACACCCTCAGGAAGCACTTGCAGACACGAACCAAAGTTCAGAAGGGGAAGCCACGCTCGATTGTTAACAAGAGTGACAATGGAGCTGGGTAGTGCGATTTGGCGTGCCAGGAGAACGTCGCAAAGTGGGGACACCACGTAAGGACCATCTCGAAGTGGAGGAGAAGGCGACATGAGGACGTAGGTCGCAGCATCAGGTTGCAGGCGAACAAATTCAGCAGAACGAAGTCGGGACTTGTGGTCTTCGGTCGGGTCGGCAAAGTAATGGGGCAGTTCAAGGCGAAGGGTGCCGGTTGCACAGTCAATAAGTGCTGAATGAGCAGTCAGGAAGTCGATTCCAAGAATCACTTCGTGGGGACACTCGGCCAGTACAGTGAACAGGACTAACACAGGACGACCGGCAATGGTAACACGGGCGGCGCACATTCCCATCACGGCTGTTGTACTGCCATTAGCCACTCGGACGGCAGGCGACTCGGCAGGTGTCAGGACTTTACGGAGACGGCTACGAAGATCTGATCGCATAACCGACACCTGAGCGCCAGTATCGATGAGGGCTTGAACGGGTACATCATCAACAAAAATTTCAACAAGGTTCGGTCGAGCAGCAGGGGTCAGCAGAGGTTTTGCAGTCTGAGTCGTCAACGCAGCCTCACCTCCGGGGGCTGCATTGCTTAGTTTCCCGAGAAGCGGCCCGCGTAGGACGGGGACGAGGGGCGTCGAGGTGTAGGCGAGCGGGACTGACAGCGTTGCGGCGAGGGTGAGCGGCTAGTGGTGTTTCCCCGAGAGGGAAGGCCGGCATGGTATGGTTCAGAAAGGGGCGACAGAGACCGAGAGTCTCGGTCGAAGCGGCGATCAGCGTATGGTCGAGGCGAGGAGTACCAGCGGCTACTACGGCAAAGGCGGGAGATGTGACCGACCCGGGAGCAAGCAAAGCAAATCAGCCTGTCATCCGGTGTTCGCCACTCAGATGGGTTCCGATATCGACTCGGGAACGACTGGCGAGGTGCAGCAGAGGCAATGACAGGAGTGGTAGGGGTGGGACGTGGGCGGACGGCAGACTGGATGTCCATGTTGGCAATTTCTTGGCGGACAACAGCTTGAATGAGCGAGATGGTCATGTTGTCGTGCGTATGGGGACAGTGAGAACTTGGAGCCACAGCCTCAAGTTCGCGGCGGATGACCTGTGTCAAGCTTGGCGTGGCAGGCGGATGTGATGCCGGAGGGTCGTTGCAGGAGGAAGTGGCAGCCGTATTGGGAAGTCGGTCGAAGCGTTGTACGATGCGTTTCTCTTCGCTTGCTCAAAATTCTGGCATTCCTTTATGATGGATTCAACCGTTGAGCAGTTCCTGCAAAGCAGGAGGTTGAACGCATCGTCTGCGATGCCCTTCAAGATGTGTCCAACCCTATCGGCCTCTAGCATGTCCGCGTCCGCTTTACGGCAGAGAGCCAGAACGTCTTGAATATACGCGACGTATGATTCGGTTGGTGTCTGGACACGAGACGCTAGCTCTTGCTTGGCCTCCATTTGACGTCCCACAGGCCTTCCGAAAAGATCGCGTAGCTTTTCCTTGCAGGAGTCCCAGCCTGTAATTTCGGTTTCATGCGTCTCGAACCATACCTTCACGGTTCCTCCCAAGTAAAAGATCAGGTTGGCCAGCAAATGTGTGGCATTCCACTTGTTGTGCTTACCGACGCGCTCATACGACGTCAGCCAGTCTTCGACGTCGACCTTGCCAGTGCCAGTGAAGATTCCCGGGTGACGTAGCTGAGTTAGTACCACTTCCGCCGGTGTCTGAGCGGCGGAGGCAGCGTCAGCGTCGGAGGCAGCGTCAGTAGCCATAACAGCGGAACCGATGTGACGCCCGCTGCGAAGATCCAGGGCCGACTTGTGGCGAGATTACCCCGCACTTCCACCAAAATGTTACGGGGAGAAAATATATGTATTTACAATATATACAGAGGGTTGTAGCTCTGTGGCCAGGGTGACACCATCTACCGAGCTCCGAGACACTTCAGCCTCTTCTTCCCCAACCAAAGTCATTTTGTCCACAGCGGTACAAACTCGTACGTGACAATATTCTCTCGGGACCAAAGGGCATTGGAGGGGATCGTTGTTACAGTCAAAACAATGTATAACCATAGAAACAAATACGTAACAAATGGTGTATACGATAAGTATGGCGTCCGTATGCAATTAGGGTTAGGCATTTAAAAAATACTCGTCGTGAACGATGATCCCTCTATGCGCATGCAGGTAAGTGATTCCACTATAGAGATGTTCGTCGCAGGACAAACTGAAATAAATAGTTATGTGTGGTCGAATTCCTTGTCAGCACGTTCTAACCGCGTCGACACGTAACGGGGATGCAACGTGAGTTAGTCGCGCCGAGAGTATTGCCAAACTTGTGATGACAAAGACATTAATGGACGATTTTACGAAGGTGTGCTAATAACGACGCATCGAGGCCTTAGAGTTTAGGCGACTTACGCCGTTCTGCTGACAGTTGTATTCTAAACACTTAGGATGAGGCACGCAGAGTTGTTCTGAATTGTGTCGATAATGAGTATGTATGTATGTATGTATGTATGTATGTATGTATGTATGTATGTATGTATGTATGTATGTATGTATGTATGTATGTATGTATGTATGTATGTATGTATGTATGTATGTATGTATGTATGTATATGTATGCCTTATGTATGTATGTGTGTGTGTGTGTGTGTGTGTGTGTGTGTGAAGTTTTCGTAGACCACGCCCCAAACTGACGCAGAGGATTGAGCTGCTCTGTAATCTGCAAAGATAATGGTTTACCAATAAGTGTGCAGGTGAAAACTTCAGTCAGGGTATACTACCCTCCTGTCTTTCTGTTGTTAGATAAATCGGTGGGATCTGTAGAGCGAAAGCATAGGTATTTCTCAGAACACTGTAATTACAAAGAAAGGCCATTAAGGTCATGAGCTTATGACTTGGGGGTATGATGGGCTATCGGCATACGAGTAGAATTACATTTCTTAATGTTTAATTCCAATCGCAATGTCTGGCATCAATTACAAATGGCTTAAAAGTCAGATTGAAGGTGAGTTATGTTAACAGCATTGGCCTGTTTCACAAAAGAATATACAATTTGTCCGCAAACAAGTGTGTATGAAATGACAAATTTGTGGGTTATTCGTCATTGTACATAGAAAAAAAGTAATGCACTCGGCGCAGTGCTTTGAGGTAGGCAAAAGAGGACGGAACCTGGTGGGAATTTGACGGAATAAAAGGTCGGTGCACTTTAGCGTATGTGTTTCATCCTGTGAGCTGACATTATATGTTCAGGTAATATGTAGGAATAAAATTTTTTTAATGAGTAAGCATTTCTATGTCGACTCACTGAGAAAACCTTGACTGACGCGTCAGTGAGCTGATACAGATGACAGAGTGATGACGGGTTACATGGGTTTGATCGCGGTTTATAATGGTTCCACGCGCATAAATAGGGTTCTAAAGAGCGGTAAGGGCTTATAATGGTCGGAGCAATTCTGATAAAACTTATGAGGACCGATAAGGGTGGGATCAAATTCAATAAGGTGGTTTATAAAGACCGATAAGGGTTGATAAGGGCTGCAACTATTCCGATAATGTTGATAACGAGCGATAAGCGTTGATGAGGGACGATATGGGTTGGATCGAGTCAGATCAGGTTGATAACGACCGATAAGGGTTGCTATGGGTTTATACTGGTCGAATCAAGAGCCAAAACAGATTACAAGGCCGATAAAGCATATATTTAGTGAACCGCCTCCTGCTTCGTCAATCGCGGTAAAGAACATATCGTACGTCACGTTGTATGCGTGGAGATGAGCAAGTGGCACAATGCTTACGCAAACTTAGGCAAAACCAGTAGGGTTTCTGTATTTATTTATTTATTTATTTATTTATTTATTTATTTATTTATTTATTTATTTATTTATTTATTTATTTATCAATACTGTAGGTCTTCGGCAGACCCATACAGGGAGCGGGCGCACATCATCATAGGCATGGAATAAGATACAAGTTCCCAAAAAGACAACAGGAGAACATGAGGTAATCAGAACACTTTTCAACAGCAAGTGCATCAATATTATATTACCTACATGGTTACACTTCGCGTACACGAGAAGACAAAAAATCTAGCATTATAAATCGTATGCTATAAAGAGAAAAGAAATATACAAACAAAAACAATACAACACTACAAGATACTTTCTGCAGTTTGACAGCAGGAAAGGCAGTTATACAGGGTCCATTAGCTGCTCCACAAGTGAAAAAACTGATTTAAATTTGGATTATTTACAGCTTCCCTTGGTAGCGCATTCCAAGCGTTCACAGCGCGAGGGAAATAAGAATACTTAAACGTATTGCAATGCGTGTTAAATAGCTGGATGCACTTATCGTGGTTTGTCCTACTAGACCGACGGCCAGGCGGGTGAATATAATCGTCCTTTCTGATTTTAATCGGTCCTTAAAAGAGGAGATAAAAAAACTTCATAGAAGCAACATGACGCCGGCAAGAAAGAGTT
Source organism: Dermacentor silvarum (assembly GCF_013339745.2). Taxonomy (NCBI): domain Eukaryota; kingdom Metazoa; phylum Arthropoda; class Arachnida; order Ixodida; family Ixodidae; genus Dermacentor; species Dermacentor silvarum. Next base: position 86,833,886 of record NC_051161.1, read on the forward strand.
GCCAAATGCGCTTGATCGCGCATGTCCGTTGCACTGTCGTGTCAAGAATACTTTAAATAGATAAACCTAAGAGCCCTATTCTGTAATCTTTCAAATTTATCACGAAGGTACTTTTGATGAGGGTCCCACACTATGTTTCCGTATTCTAGAATAGGTCTGACCAGAGTTTTATAGGCAGTTAGTTTAACGGCTTGAGGTGCTTTGTTCAATCTTCTGTGCAGAAACCCTAGTTGCTTGAATGTCTTGGCGCATGTATCGGTAATGTGCTTTGGAGCACTGCACGGACCAATTTTTTCAGCCCGGGCCCTGCCCGGGCCCGTTTTTACGTTGGGCTGCCCGCCCGAGCCCGACTAAAAGTTTTATGATGAGACCCGGGCCAGGCCCGGGCCCGGAAATAATCTACGTTACCCACGCGGCCCGGCCCGCCACCCCTTTATCTTAGGCCCGAGCCCGGCCTGGCCCGGCTCGAAACCGGCCCGAACGCGGCCCGAGACCGAAAAAGACCACTGAGCGGCATTAAAAACATAAAATAAAGATGAGAATAAAAAAAATTATTCTTAAGGCATAAATACATAACATATGCAATTATGAACACCATTTGAGCGGTCTGAACGCAAATAACAGCGCGCTAAGTAGTACGAATGGCCCTGCCGAGCAGTATCGCCAGCAGTTTCCAACGGCGCGACCTTGATGCTGCCCAATCCACTTCTATCGCAGCGCCGCCACAGTGTTTTCCCACGTTGGGCGCCTCACTGCAAAGCATGCGCCGCCCCAGCAGCTCGTCGCACTCAACCGTATTCTAGTACACTATAGCCGAAGCGCAGCCACCACAGGTTGTGAGCGCAGCGCATGGATGGAGTAAATGGAGAAAGAAAGCTTCTCGTTCCTCCATGGTGCAGCGTATTGCGCTGCTGCTAGGCGGCCGGTTGAGAATATGCGTGCAATCATGGATGGACGCATTGCCATATTTCAGCCGCGTGACGAATTATCTTATCTTACCGGTCATCGTTTTACCATTTCGCCTTTGAAGAAACAGCAAGTCGCGAACGCGCTTACGCCGCGCTGAAACAATAATTACTATGATTTAAGTAAGGAATACAATGCCATCCTTTGGTTTGAGGCGACATCGGTCTTTCTCGATTTTCACATTCCGTTCAAACAGCGCAAAATACGACGGAAGAAGAAAAGGGAAGTACACAGGAGTAGCACTGCTAGCTTCCAGGTGCGCCTGGGAACAGGTTATTTCAGAGTCGAGACGCGCGAGGATAACTCGCTGCTCGTTACATGCACACCACCAGAAAGTCGGAGCCCGGCCCCAACCCGCGTCAAAATACCCGAGCCCCAGGGGCATAGCCAGAAATTTTTTTCGGGGGGGGGGGGGGGGTGTTCCCAGGCCCGACCGGGGAGGGGGGGCAAGCGTCTGCTTTCCTCTACGTGACGTGATCGATAATAAATATCGGTAGTTTAAGCAGACTCTCTACATGTCTATCAAAGCCATGGCACCCCCCCCCTCCCCCCCCCCCCCCTCTAGCGTGTGCGTGTGCTTGTGAAGAAATTAGGTAAATAGTGAAGTAAGCTAAGTAAATACAGTAAGTACAACAGGTACAGTGGGCATTTGGAGCAACGGTTTCTCATCGCTCCACTGAATGGACCAGTCTTCGAAAACGCATCATTGAGACGACCCGCCTGATCGGAGAAGACATCATTTATTGTTAATCTCCGTTAAGCGTAGACGGCGTCGTCCTCGTCGGGGCGAAGTGCGTTTCACAAGTCAAGGACGGCTATACTCGTGAAAATGCACGTGTGACTCGGCTATACCTACTCCCATAGCAATAGCTTGTTCGCTGCGTCTTTGCGCTAGAAAACTGAAATACGCGCAAAAACAAGTAATGCTTTTTTTTATTCGAAGCTTTCGTCGCCCTGCTCCCTCATACGAGAGGGTTGCATTTCCTGCGGCAAGCATGGGCCGCTGTGTCTTCCGCTGTGTGCGAGCGCGCAGCCGTCATTTGTTTTACGTCAACAGATTCACAATATCACAGAATGTTTCACCGCACAGCATAGATATGGCATGTGTACGCATTTTAAGTAGTGCGTACGTGCAACTCATTTCTGTTTCACTTACGCCGGTGCAAACAGGAAGCGACCTTGTACCTCACAGAATCTCGACTGATTGGTGTACTAGTGATGCAGGAATGAACTCCGGTCTTGTTCAGTGCATAGTGCACATAATCAATTTCTCAGGACGCGTGAACTCCGACGAGAACTGTCAGTGCCTGCAACAAGAGTTTACTTGCGCTGTACTGCGCACAGCAGTAATCCATGCTTGTCGGCTGTCTGTTTCGTGCATTCTGTTGCGAGTCGGTGGAATTTCACTGCTGTCATCAACCCTTCGTGTGTACATTGCTGGTTTGGGATTCCACAACACAACAGCAACTACCAGCCTTCCGTAATAGCTGGTTTGGGATTCAACAACACAACAGTAACTACCAGCCTTCTGTAGGGGCGCAATCACAAACAAGAGACGTTTCGCGCGCAAACTCTACATTCACACTTGGGAAGTGGCAATCGGGCAGAAAGGCCAAAGTGGCCGGAAAATCTTTTCCGCGCATGTCCAAGTTGTTCACATTTGTTTTGCTGCCGTCGCGGCCGCCGCGGCCGCCGCTGCTGCTATCGTCCACATCCATCTAGTCTGCGTACGTTTGTCAGCGTGGTGGCTCTCATTATCGCATTATTTCGAGCGGTATGTTCATTCATTAATTGACCCACGTACCGTCATCAAAAGTGATCATTTTGCGCAACTTCGCGTGTCATCTGCTACCTTCGCTAAATTCCTCATTGGCGTTCCGTAATTCTCCTCACACGGGCGCGGTAGCGCTGAGTCACAGGTTGGTGCGTAGGTGTGATTATATTTCTTTAATAGCTTTTATTTACAAATTGTAATAACATTTCATCATTTCGCATTATTGTCGGCGCCTCCAGGACACCAAAGGGGCAACGGGAACACCACAGCTAAAACCCGGGCTGGCCCTTGTGTTGGGGCTCGCCAAAGCCTGCGCGTACTACGTGAGACCTACGCTCCCAATCTATCGTCGCGACGAGAAAAGCACCCCGCGACTTCTGGAACATACCGTGCACGTGCGAGGGGAATTATGGAGCGCCAACGAGGAATTTGCCCAACTATTGTCTGCCATGGAAGTGAAAGAAGAAATGGCTTGTATACTTCTACCTACTTGTTTTCTAGAAATAGACAATGAATAAACGGAAGACGCGTACACCTCGGAAACGGCGGTGGTGGGTTCGCTGGCTTTGCAAAAGCGCGAGAAGTTGGGTCACGCAAAGGCTTCGTTGCCGCACCTCCGGTCGCGCGACGTTGAATACTATCGCGAGTATTGCTGACAGTACGTTTTAGTACCACTCTTGTCGTAGAGCAAGGGGTGGTTCTTGATCGCGTCGATCAGCATTGCAGCCTACACTTTTGTTGCCATGTTCAATTTTACGACCGGTTGTTTACATGCCAGTGTAGCTTCCAGTCGAGCAGAACGATTTTCCGCCGCGTTTCCGCTTCGCCATGGCGAAAAAATCAGTCCGAGGCCGATTTGGCTCGCCGCCTGTTTTTCTGCCTGTTTTGCCGACTTGGCGGGCGGATTTTTGCAAGATTTTGCCGCTTCCGACAGCTTCGAGACCAAGTATGAACGTAGCTTAAGATCTTGTGCGAGCGCGGCCTAACCGGCACTGAAGGGAAGCGGCGGAAATGTATACCGGAAATTTCAACCACCTGGGGTCTTTAACGTGTGCCTAAATCTAAGGAAACGGGCCTCGAGCATTTTCGCCTTCTTCTAAAATGCGGCTGCCGCATTTCTTGCTTCATTTGTTGCGCATTTGTTGCTTCAGAATGCGGCCGCCACATTCTCGCCCAAAACCTCACAGAGTGTCAAAGCCGTGACAAACACCGTGACAGTTTTTTCCATATGCAGACATGATTCACTGTAAATTATACCAACCCAAATGGAAGCGCCCAGGAGTGAAATTGTGATAGTAGCACCGATTTCTTGAATTATGTCAGCGCGAAGCGACGAGAACAAAGGGTGGGTAAGTGGGGGGGGGGGGGGGGGGGGGGGCTTGCGGACAAAATTTTCGGGGGGGGGGGGGGTTGCACCCCCCCCCCCCTGGCTACGCCCCTGCCGAGCCCGGCCCGGGCCCGGGTCAAACAGCACATGCCGTGCCCGAGCACGGCCCGAGCCCGTGAAGAAACTGCCCTACTCGGCCCGACCCGGCCGGTCGACCCGGCCCGACCCGACTTGCATGGCCCGTGGCCCGACCCGGCCCACGGGCCGGGCCGGGCTCGGGCTTTCGGGTAAGCCCAAGCCCATGCAGTGCTCTAATGTGCTTCTCCCAATATAAGTCTTGCGAGAATGTGACACCCAAGTATTTTACTTTGTCAAATTGTGTAATATTCAAGCCTTCACGATAGTACGTAAATGATGAAGGTCGTTTTTTCTTGGTTAGGCTGATGAACGCTGTTTTAGAGACATTTATTTCCATCCCCCACGTATTGCACCATCGGGCAATGTTTTGTAAAGAAGAATTAAGCTTTAGTTGGTCATCTGTACTGCGGATTGCAGTATAAATGACACAGTCATCTGGGAAAAGTCGCAATGTTACACCTGGTTCAGCACAAGAAGAGGTGTCGTTAACGTATATAATAAACATATAAATGTTTGATTACTCAGAACAGAGATTCGCTTACTATCACTAATTTGTCGGCCAACACACAGTGGTTACGTAAGTCAGTTTGCTGGTAGTTGCAATCGGGGCACCTATACTCATCATATATATTCATAAATATATTCACCGAGATACCGACCAATCCACCAGCAGAGAGCAGCAGCAGCCACGCCAAACTCAAGAATTTACACCTAGAAATCTTCGTTTTAACCCACTCAGCTAAAAAAAAAAAAAAAAAAAAACCGCCACGAATAGTGGTGTTCATTGAATGCGTGAACAATGCGCAAAAATACACAGCTGTGTTTCATATCTTGCGAAAGCGACGTTAGAAACGTTGGGAAAAAATTAGTTAAATTTGAAGTTTTGCATCAGATTTACAAACAAGACATACAAAAGAATCTACGTTAAAGGTTAATGACTGACGTGGGCCAGTAATTGAGTGCGTAGTCTTGTTACCTGATTTGTGCCAGTAGAATCACTACCCCGCCTTTCAATCATGAGGGACACCATCATCATGTAAATTCTGAAAAATATTTGTAAGATTCATGAGAGGATATTAACTTGTACATTTTAGAAACCATTTTAGAAAAATGGTTTCGCAAACGCGAGATGGAGACGCTTTTAGCTTTTGCCATGGTTAAGTATTCTATGCAACTTTATGCAACTATAATCATAGACATTCTAAGGTGTTCGCAGTATTGCGCAGTTGGTGGTAATGTAATCGTAATGACTGAAAGATATGTGACATGCTGATGCATAAATTAGACGCGCTAATTGAGTATTTCTAATGCTTGATGGGCAACAGATATAACAGCCAGACATGAAAGCAACCTGAATTATGCAAACACTCAGGCATTCTGAGCAGGCAAACAGCCGGAATTGTATTTCAAAGCTGGACCCTTGGAGCGAGAAAAATGTCAGATAAGTAGGTGTTGTAATGCTCACATTTTTTTTTTCAGAGTTACCTTCCCTAAATGCTTCGTGTACGTGCACCCAATGTATCTGATGCGTCAAGACAACGCCATTCACGAGCGTCTTGTGCCTGAATAGCATGTAACAAACCACGACATCCGTCAAGGCGAGTTAGCCACGCCCCTAATGCCACACAGGGCTCTTGCTGAACTCAGGCTTGATTGAACGCCGAAGTAAACCATCACAGCGCGTAGAGCACTCTGCGCGAACGAACGCAGGCGACGAGAAAGGTACCAAGTAAGAAGCGGCGGTCATGCCATTCGCCTGGGACAACACCTATTACGTACCTCCCTTCGAGAGCTGGGTCCCTCTGCGTGTAGGAACTGTGCCTCGACTGTCCGGAACAGGCAGTCTGTTTTTACTCGGGCCTCCGATAATTGACCGGATCGGTGCGTCCCACGAGTAAGAGAGGGTTCATTGTGGTGACGTTCCGCGTAATTCGGTCAGGCATTCCGCGGATCGCAACGAGGGGACAATGTCCGCCGGTCGGCTGTGCACGTGGACGCGGGGAGGTCGCGAACCTCGCAGAAAGTGACCCAAATTGTTGGTGCCTTGTCTTCGACCACAGGCGCTGCCATGTACGAGCCCGAGCTTTACTCATTTATTTGAGGAATGCAGCGCAAAGAAGGCAGGGACAAACAAAACACGGAACACTGGACGAGCGCTGACTTACAACTGAATATTTGGTTCCAAAAAACATGCAGTCGCCAAGGATGAAACAAAAATAAAATAAAGCATGACGTTTCAGACCCCGTGCGGGTCCCTTGATGACAGTGAAAATGTAAGCATGGGCGCGCGACTGTCACGCAACACTCACGCACCCATGTGACCAGTGGCAACGAACATTGCACAAGAAAAGCGTTGTGAACGCCACTTTTGGCTACGTTATTTACAAAAAGTTCTTAGTCTAGTATTCTTCCTAAGAAGAAATTCCAGATAGTCTTTATACTGAACATATTAGCGAAGACGGCCGGCCCGTCGCTCAGGATCTCCTACGAACGAAAATCGTCGTGATTTCATCCCTTCGTTTACACACCTTGATACGTTCATGCCATTACGATCGAAATTTTATATTGAGATAGCAATTACACGAACATTCCAGGCACGTTCACATGGTCAGCACTACTACCATGCAGCTGTCCCGGTGATGACGTCGCATGCGCGCCCCACGTGCGGAGAATTACCAAGCTCGTGGGTACTCTTCTAGATAATGTCAATTTCCGCCACGTTGTCGAATTTAGTAATGGCGGCATATTGAGCCAATCAGAGAGGCTCACAGCAGTCTCCGATTGGTTCAAAACGCCGCCATTAGCCGGATTCGACAACGTCCACAGTAATAACACCCTGTGTCATTTTTATGTGACGTTCTTGACTAACCGTGCTGCCGCTTGAAGCGACAAGCGCGTTATCATTTTGTCGCTCGGGGAAGAAAAGTCCTGGGAGAGAGCGCAATTTTGAACGACATCAAAACCAAACGCCCTGTCAATTCTCAAACAGAGGCAAGGAAGAAATAAACAAACAAATATGGTTGAAAGCCGCTGAAAAGCAGACATACGGTAAACGACAAGCGGGGCGGAAAATTGATTTTCTTTTTTTTTCCCGCGATTCTTTCATCTCCGCGCGCTTCCTTCACCCGCAAGCTCGCGCGTGGAACTTCTAAGCAGAAACGCTGAACAAAGCGACCGCTCCTAGAGCAAGCAGCTGTTGGCGCAATTCAACTTTCGGCGAAATATTGCTCGCTCTAGGCTATGCACGTGCATGGCCCAGTGTTTCGGCTCCGACGGACGTTGCTCCGCGCGAGTCCCGGTCTTCTTCGTGCTCGTTCATCCAGGTGCGCCCTATTGTGGCCGAACTTTCCATTCTTCGAAAAAGTGACAGAGCAGGGATCTCGGCAACGTTTTAGCCGGATGTTCGGTACAAGAACTTAGGGCATGATTTTTGTTCAGCACTGCTCCCGCTATTTGGCTATGACTTCACGCTGCGGAGCACGAGGACGCGGGCGTGATCCCGACCGCAGCGGCAGCCTCCCGACCCGGGCGGATGAAAGACGCTAATGTAGTGTGCTTTATTGAATCATCATCATCAACTATTTTTTGTCCACTGCAGGACGAAGGCCTCTCCCTGAGATCTCCAGTTAGTATATTGTCTTGCGCTAGCTGATTCCAATTTCTACCTGCAAATTTCCTAATTTCATCTCCCGACGTAGTTATCTGCCGTCCTCGCCTGTGCTTTACTTAGCGTACATTGAATCCCCGACGGGATTAAAATATTGCTAAGTCCATTCGCCTTCGTCATGCCTGAAAATCATATCGTTGGTTTTGACACATAAAGCCTCAGAGTTCATTTTTTTCTTCGTCGAAGTGGCATGCGTCTTTTCGTTTTTCTATGCCGAGTTATTGCAGTTATTAGCTCTTGACTCTCTTTGATTTGCCCATACTAATTTTCCTCGCCCTCATCAGTGATATCTTATTGTTTTATGTAAGAGGTGGAAAAGTTTTGCTGGAAATAAAAATCATAGTGGTAACGACACAGTAATACGTGCCAGTTGGAACGAATGCCTTCTGGCGAATCATGAATGGCTGTGAGCTTTGTACTTGTACACGCATTTTACGGGTCGTCAACATTTATTAAACCTGGTGGACCAATGAAATTGACGTTTACGGATCATGCGCTACGTTTTTTTTTTTTATTATTCAATGTACCTAATTCAGAACGCGTGCTCAAAACATCCGCTAAGCGTCGACCAAGACACAAGTCCCAAATGAACGAAGTATCGTGTTTTCTATCGTGTTAGACTGCGCCGCAATATCGCACAGAGCAAAAGAGAGAGAGGAAAGGCAGGGTGGTTAACGAGAGGCGAGTTTCCGGTTGACTACCCTGCACTGGGGTGGGGAATACAGACATGGAAAGATGGCATAAAGAGCAATGTTCGTGATATGGTTTACTGGAGCGCCTATTGTGGTTGTTCTTGAGGGTGCCCAACACTAGCTCAAAAGCGGCCTTCAGTTCTCGCTGTCAGTGTATTTCTAGATTGCCACAAGAATTCGGGAGTTTGATTTCTTTTTTTTTTTTCGCAACCATCAACGCATCAAAACGATATTTTTGCAGAGCACGTGGCTTGTCAAAGGAGAATCGAGGATCGACGTGTCAATATATACATGTTGGCTATTGGGAGGCAATTTTTAATTCTAAGTACCACCACAGGCGCACTTTTCTCCGCGATTTTCGGTCTCGAAAGAGTGAAAAAGCTAAAATGTAAATGAGCAATGTAATTTTGAGAAGGGCAGACATTTGATTACAGTGGTATCATCCTATTTTCACGCATGTAAAAAAAAACAAAAAACAAAAAAAAAAAAACGTCCCAATGAATAAGTGCGGATAAGTTTAAGCTCGTGTACATACCGGTGCGTGCGTGTGTGCGCGTGCGTGTGTGTGTGTGTGTATGTGTGCGTGCGTGCCTGTGTGTGTTTGTGTGCGCGTGTGTGTGTGTGTGTGTGTGTGTGTGTGTCGTGTGTGTGTGTGTGTGTGTGTGTGAGTGTGTGCGTGCGTGCGTGTATGTGCGAGCGCGCATGTGTGTGTGTACGTGTGTGTGTATGTGAATATACGCTATACCGACCATTTATTTCTCTGTGCACGCCCACAGAAACAAATATCTGGTATTTCACGTCTTCAACACGTTTCCGTGCGGTAAAGTGCGAAAGCAAATCACAGTCCTAGCAGATGTTTCATACCTATATACAGGTCATTTAATCTCCAAGAAAACTTGAACTTCTTTATGCTGTAAACTCAAGCACTTCCAAATCTCTCGAGGTTACGGCAAGTGCTCAAACCCTTTCACGCCTTCACCGTGATTGGATAGTAGCAAGAGCTCAAAATAATAAGCTAAATAGACGATGTAGGCGATGTAGGGCGATGTAGGCAGATGTAGGCGGGTTTAGGAGAACGCTTAGTTTGTTATCTCTATTTCATTCTCACCTTGAGAGCGAAAATATTTTGTTGACAAAGTAGACGATGCGACCTCAAAATACTCGTGGAGACATAAGTCGAATCGCCGCAGCACACAAAGGCTTTCGCTCTCGGAAGCTGCGTCTCTTAATGGAGGCTTCGACACTATGTAACTCGTAGCTAGGTTACTTGAAAAAGTTTACCGCGTGCCAAAGAATGATCCTCCAGCGCCGCATTATTGTTCCAGCCCACGTCTTGTCACGTGATGCTTACAGCAGTTGCCACAAAGACCTCCCTGAAGCCCCACGGGCAAACCATCAAAACAGAAGGCGGGTTTGCGTGTTCTGTGTACGTGAAGTACTTGAATGAACACTTAGAAACGCAAACCTAAGCTAAAGAAAAAGACTGGGCAGTGTAGCTGATTGTTTAAGTAACCGAAAGCTTGAAAAGCGCCCGAAAACAGAAAATATTACGACAGACAGCACGTTCTCGAGCATGGGCGAGGGAGTTCACTTGTAGGTAATAACGGTGTTCCAAATAAAAAACGCGCAACACGGCTCCTTTTCAGCGTTTTTGAAATAATCGGTAAACTAATCCCAAAAGAATTAGAATCAAGTTTATTAGGTGCCCCGCTCCTCCCCCCGCCCCTCCTCATGGCACAAAAAAAAAAGAAATATGCAGAACGAGGTCCGAGCGAAAAACGCTCCAGAGAACCTCCTGTCAAAGTTTACTCACAGAGTAAATGACAAAACGGCACCTAAACTGTAGGAAGCTTGGTGGAATTATATAACACGAATGTAAAAAAGAAACGGCCAATAAAAGGCGAGTACTACAAACAATATTTTATGAAAGACAAAGCAAAACTTAATCTTTTTTTTGTGAGAAAATAGTTGTTTTTTAGGTGCACCAACTTGATGAAGAGCAGTTATTGTAAGGTGATAGAGCGTTCTGGAATTAGATAAACCAGTAAAATACGCGGCACGTCGACCATATTTAATCCGTATTACAGGCACTAAAATATTTCAATGGTACGCCAATCTAGATGGATTAGTGTTGTTAAGAATATCAACACTGCCAATATGCACTTTAGGTGTAAGATGAGTCTCGGACTTAACAGGATAGTGACAAGATGAAATATTTCAGCAAAAGAGGAAATGAGAGTTTATTAAAACTGTGACGCAACAAACAGGCACTGCTGCAATATCAACTCAACCTTAATGTTGTAATGGCTTGATTCTGTGCGTGTTAAGTACAGTAGTTAAACATTTGAGATAAGTATTGCCACATGTGGCATACTTATCAAAATTAGACAATAATTAATGGGGCTGTGAATGCAGGCGTAGTAGCGTGTAAGGTCGAAATGAATAAAATAGTTACGTGCCACGATTAACGTTATAAAGCCGTTAGCTAGTTATTTTATGTAAATGAGCAATGTGTTTAGAGTACTCCGAATGTTTAGAGTACTTCGAATATAACCCACAAGAAACGCCGATTTCTCGGCGCACAAGACTTCGGTTCGCGTTTTCAGATTTGCGCGGCCCACGACAGCCTTTTCGGATGCCGTGACCTCAGATAATCATTTTTAGACACTGTCCGTTGTTCTTGCCCCTTCGTGTGTGTAAGTTTGTTTGCCATCGTGATCGACGCAAGAATAAAATGAGATTTTTTAGCCCACCGCACTGTTGAGCGGAGGTGAATTCCTCGTTCTAGACGCCAAAGTGACAGATTTTACAAACACACGCTACATTGACAAACAAAAAATAATATCTTAAAGTCATGTTCAGGTATGTAACTAAATAACTTAGACATCAAGTTTATTGCTTAACACTGAATTTGGCGCTATCCTTATGGGAACGGGACGACTGATAATAAATGCATATTTATTAGAAATGCGGCTCAGCACTAAAAGGCTAAAGGTTAAAGACTTCGCTGGGCCGAGCCAAGCGAAGCCTTTAACCGACGTTGTATCGACGAGAATTTTCAGCGCTTATGGGTGGGAGCCATATTTTCCTGGGCACAGGCGCAAACAGGCGGAAAGAACGAGCGTGATTGCGCTCTATACCCGCCGCCTACGTAGCCCTGTGGCTACGGAGTCGCGCTACTGAGTTCGAGGTTGCGGATTCCATCCCGGCTGTGACGACCATATTCCGATGAGGCCCGAATGTCTCGTGCATCGCGTGGGAACTCCACTTTGGTAAAGAATATATCGCAGCCTTCCGCTACGACGTGCCTCATAATCAAATCATGGGTCTGGCACATACACGTCCAGGGTTTAACCTTTTCATATCGCTCGACGTGTGCAGTGCGGATGCTTGCCGCGCGAATGTTTGTACCCCGGTGGTTGTGCGTCTTGGCGCGATCAGGCTCAACTCGCTCTCCTTACTTTTCTAGAATTAACTAACTTGGGTTGGCGTTTGTAACTCCGAGACTATTTCTTCTACTTAACGTTCTTTATAGTAGCGTGACCTGCAGTGACCTGCCCTACTGTGTGTGACCTGTACTGTGTGTTCGAATTTATTCTTTGAGATTTGCCACCTTGCTGTTTCTTTCTCTTCTCTTCTTTTCCTATCTTCCTTCTCCATGTTTCTATCTCCTCCTCCTTTCTGAAGAGTAGGCTGGCGTTGTGCCCCTTCCGGTGGCAATTGCCAGCCTGCTCCTCACTTTCCCTTTCAGGTCATATGCACAGTCATAGGCGGAGAGCTGGGTCCTGACCAGCTCTCTGAACCCCACCCATGTATATATATATATATATATATATATATATATATATATATATACAGGGTGGTTCAGCGAACACTTTCAAAATTTTTGAAAGGTTGCCAAATCCTCGTTAATGAGCTGGTCTACTCGAAGAGGAGGATATTACTTGCACACAAAATTTACATGCATAATCGACTAATCAACAAAAATTTACTAATTCTATTTTTAACTGATTACCCGATGGCCCATATGGCAATTTACAAATTGTAGCCGTGGAGTTCACAAGGCGGATCCACTTGGAATGAATTCTCGGGATGACACCAGTTTCGAGATATTAATTCCCGAACATTGCAGAGAAATGCACTGGCGTTCCAGTTACTTTTGTGCTTCAATGCATAAAGCGACGTTTTGTTAAGAAAGTAACTGGAACGCCAATGCAATTCACCGCTTGTAAGTTGGTGCCTTTCTCTCTCCTATTAAAGACATCAGTTCGTTGACTGATGCGATGATTTCACTATCATTGAAAAAGTGTTCGTTCGGGCACTTGATCTGGAAATGAAGTCGTCGGCAACCTTAATCAAATTGATTTTGCGGGACAGTTCTTTGTGGGCGTGAAAAAATTGCCAGATGGCTCAAACGGGCTTGTCCAGTCGTCGACCGCAAGTACATTTTCAGTCGCCGAAGGCAAGAAAAAGACCTCTCGGATGTGGTCGACGAGACCGGTATGGCCACCGCAATTTTTTTAGCTTGGCCATTTCCGGCAAAAGGTTTCGCAGGTGTTCGCCCTTGCCCCCCGCAAACATGTGCACGACGTCCCCAAATGTGTGCAATGATGCCGACCTTTGCTGGCTTAAAATGTCAATCAGCATATCTCTGTGCAATATCAGGCGCCTGGTTCAAGGTCGTCACCGTAGAACTATGTTATATATGCTTAGTCTTCCTTCCCTATGGCAAGCTGCTCAATGTGGGGCTTATGCTGCCACATATCAGGTGGATACCTGTTGTTTAACAAAGACATCACTGTGTCAAGTACTTCATAGAACCTCTGGCGGTACATGTCACTCGCTGATGGAAACACGTGAGTTGAGGAACCTTCTTGATAGGGGCGTGGAGTCTTCTTTCGACTACCGGCTAGAACACACGGGTCCTCAACTTCTACTTTTCGTGCCTCTGCCATACATATGTGGGTCACGCGCTTCATTTTGGAGTTAATCTGTGCCGAGTTCAAGGTTGGGCCATCCGAAATGGCTGGTCGCTTCGCGTGCCCTGTCTCCCCGCGCCTTCGTCCTGCAGTGGACATAAAATATAGGCTGATGATGATCTTCCTACGCGCTCAATATTCGTGTTAGTTGGAAGTCACGTGATCAAATGGGCGCATGGGGAAGAGAGCACGCGTCTTCTCATCTAGCCCTGTCGCAGCTGCAAATTACTGTGCGCGGTTGACATTTACGCCGCCCGCGTGCCGTATTCAATTGTTGGTAATCATTGGGAGTGCATTGATCAAGGGCGAGCAGGGATGGCTGCTAACTTCATACGCACTGTCTTTCTTCTTGGGCTGTTTTTCCGCGCCCCAAGTGTTGCAAATCGCATAGCCTAAGTTAAGAGACAGGGGCAATTTGAGATCGCTGACCGAAGCCATCCTGTAGTGGACAGAAAAATATGCACATGATGATGAATATAATTTTCGGAGTCGCGGTGAATCGCATGGCTGTACGAACCGTTCGCCCCCGCTGCCGGCGTTCATCATAATGCCAGCGTTGTGATGTCGACGGCTCGTGGTCATCCAGCGGCGGGATATTTACAGGTTTGCATGGTCCGTGCATTGCACGATGTTTGTTATTTTAATTAGTGAGTGAATGTGACTAGGCTATATAACCAACGTACAAACTCGTGGGAGGGCCGCACTTTTTTGCCGCAATTTTGACGAGCCTTACAAAAGACTTTATCTAATTTTTCCAACTGCGAGTATGAAATCCGCCGTAAACGCCCGCGATCGCCTCCTCTCAACAACTTTAGAAGGCAGCGGCCTTTGCCCCTCAAAGGCGGATGCTGACGAGCATCCACCAATAGGCGTGCACTCCAGACTGACGTCATGAGCCGGACGGTCGGTGACCCCGTCGACGGAGGACACGGCAGCCGCGCTTCGAGCTGGGCCGGGTCGCGTGAGTGGGACTATTTCTTTAGTCGCGGCGGACACAAGGCAGCCGCGCTTCGAGCTGGGCCGGGTCGCGTGAGTGGGACTATTTCTTTAGTCGCGGCGGAAATCGGCTGTTGCGCTTCAGTGGTCATCGCGGTGCACCTCTCCTGTCTTCTTAAGTTATAACCGACTTTTTTTTCATAGCTGCGATGCCCGAAACTACTCTGCGCGAGAAAATTCGCCGTGGAGTGCGATCTGAATCGCGCTGAACGCAATAGCATCTCGGTTGGATTTAAAAAATATAGTTGCTTTCAAGTTGGGGGTGCGGATCTTACAAGGATTTATATAGAAAGAATCTTTTTCGCGTAATTGTCTTATGCTTCGCTATCATTAATACTGCTTCGCCTTTCTTTCCGGCAAAACTGCAGCCTCTTTTTTTTCTGACTCCTAGTAGAAGCTCTGCTGCTCATGACTGCTATTGTTTCTGATTTCGAGTGATTCCGGCTTGGCCTCACTTCGGTTACTAAGTTAATTATATATATAGTTATCGCCTCTCCATGCACGTTGCGAATCCCCAATACATGTTGTAAATTACTATGTCTTTTCATGAGTCGCTACATTACCTACTAGAAAGAGAAGCAATGCTGAGACACGTATATCATTCACGTCTTTTTCACTGTCAACAAAGTGTGCAAAGCAATTTGTAGCGAGTTGAACATACAGTAACATATTGATTCTCTACACATATAGGCTATCCATATCAAATAATTGTTAGTTGGCTACCTCTTTCTCTTTAAAAATATCATAAATTTTGCCCTGTGTACACATTCAAATATAATGTGTCTGTGCACGGTGTGCTCACTGGAAAATAAAATAACCTGTTGAAGGGAAAAAATACGGATGAGGGAGCCGCCGTTGGTTCTAATGCGCTTGTTTTCCTATTGCCAGTATTTTCACAAATAAAGCGAAATTATGAATAAAAGCCGTTCACGTCCGCGTCAACAACGATGCAGTTAGCTTTTAGCCACAATAACATTTTAAGGGAAAATGTACCATAAGGAAAAAAGAAAGCATAAATGGTTTGGGTAACAGGACTCAGATACTGACATTTTAAAAACGGGGGGGGGGGGGCTTCGGCATCGCCGGGGGGGGGGGAGCCCCCCCCCCCCCCGACAGCTCCGGAGGGGGCTCGAGCCCCAGAGCTCCCCCCCCCCCCCCTCGCCTCTTGTTGGCGCCTATGGCATAGATGTTGTCAAAACAACTACTATTAACGCCTCACCATGACCCCGTCGTCAGCTGTCACGGCATCAAACCGCAGTCACCGCGTGGGCCACGCCGACAGATTATTACTGGGCTTGAAAATTGAGTACGCTTGCTCTAAAAGCGGGTCCGAGAGCAATATATTCAGGCTTACATGGTGCCACGCTCGGTTAGCACCGAGAGTATAGGGACAACACGCCGTTCGCCCACGGAGGATGGAAATAAACTAGGGGGGAGCATTGCGACATGTAGCCCCCTCTCCGGGAGGCCTCTTCTCTTTCGAAAATTCTGCCCAACAAGGGAGCCTGCGCTCGGCAGGCTCGGTCCAGTGTGCGTGCATTACGGTAGCTTTTAATAGACGCGCAATGTTTCACCGCTTTGCCAACCGCTCGGCGCACTTTATCCACCGGTATGTTCGTGCAACGTCAGTCCTTTATTGCAACGTACAAATTTATCGTCATCGTTTAGACGTGAGAGTGTGGCCAGTGCGGCAGCCGCCCTTTGCTGTCACATCCGTTGTCGCTACGGAAGAGCGTGCGCTGAGCGCGGAAGGCACTAAAACGTTTTGTTAGACGCCGTAAATGACATGCACAGCAGAAGCTCGATCGCCTTTCTTGGTATTGCGCGTCGGATAGTTTGTATCATCATCATCATAATCACCATCATCATCAGCTTATATTTATGCTCACTGCAGGACGAAGGCCTCTCCCTGTGATCTCCAATTACCCCTGTCTTGCGCGACCTGATTCCAACTAGCACCTGCAAATTTCCTAACTTCATCATCCCACCTAGTTTTCTGCCGTCCTCGACTGCGCTTCCCTTCTCTTGGTATCCATGCTATAACTCCAGTGGTCCACCGGTTATCCATGCTACGCATTACATGGCCTGCCCACCTCCATTTTTTCCTCCTAATGTCAACTTGAATATCGACTATCCCTGTTTGCTCTCTGATGCACACCACTCTCTTCCCGTCTCTTAACGTTAGGCCTAAGATTCTTCGTTCCATCGCTCTTTGTGCGGCCCTTAACTTGTTCTCGAGATTCTTTGTTAACTTCCACGTTTCTGCTCCATATGTTAGCACCGGTAGAATGCAATGATTCTACACTTTTCTTTTCAACGACAGTGGTAAGCTCCCAGTCAGGAATTGCTAATGCCTTTCGTATGCACTCCAACCCAATTTTATTCTTCTGTAAATTTACTGCTCATGATCAGGGTCCCCTGTGAGTAATTGACCTAGATAAACGTACTCCTTTACAGACTGTAGAGGCAGACTGGCGATCCTGAATTCTTGTTCCGTTGCTAGGCTATTGAACATTATCTTTGTCTTCTGCATGTTAATCTTCAACCCCACTCTTACACTTTCTCGGTTAAGGTAGTCAATCATTACCTCTAATTCCTCCCCATTGTTGCTGAATAGGAGAATGTCAACTGCAAACCGAAGATTGCTGAGGTATTCGCCGTTGATCCTCAATCCTAAGCCTTCCCAGCCTAAGAGCTAGAATACTTCTTCCAAGCATGTCGCGAATAGCATTGGAGAGATTGTGTCTCCCTGTATGACCCCTTTCTTGATAGGTATCTTTTTACTTTTCTTGCGGAGAACAAAATGGCAATTGTAGACCACATATTGCGGTTTCTCAACCAGTCCACCCGCTCCCATTCAGGTTACAGCGCGAGTGCCACGAGCAACAAAATAGAGATTGCACGCGTAGCCGCTATGTAAACAATACGCCGACAGAGCGTCATGTGCAACTTAAAAGGCGAATGTTTTTTTCAACAAATAGGCACGTTAGATGATGATGATTATTATTTAATTGCATCCCCTTTGAAACCGTGCGGTGACGAATAGTCACCTTGCCTGCTTGATTTATTCTGATATGATATACATGTTTTTTTAGGCAAGGCGCCGCAGCACCGATTGGCCGAGGTTGTCTAGTCTATAGAAGGAAGACAAATAATGTGAAAGGGCATCGTCGTCCACCATCATTTGTTCACTCGCTACGGCATTCTCGCGCGCAATTTACGGTGCGCTAACGCGGGCTGTCAGTGACTTGTCAGTAAAAAAACAATGAAAGGCATTACTTCTGTTACTACTGATTTTTCTCTCGCTTTGCAAGACAGGCAATGATCGTAAGTAATAAACTGTAACACTTTGTGTTCCCTTTTCTCCAACGACAGAACACCGCATAGCTTGCATAAGCTATACACCCAGCGAGACAGTGAATTGGATGCAAAGAATGCTACCAAAAAATCCGGAGAACGCTTTTGCGCATAGTCTGAACTCACTCCAACTATCCGGTACAGCCTGAAAGTTTGTTGTTTTCCCACAAATGCCGGCCGGACATAAAGGAATCAATTTATGCCTTTCACTGATTAAGCTTTGATTCGTTTTTCATTGAAGAAATGTAGACGTATAATTAAACGGCTGTCGCCCGAAATGTACGCAAACAAACAAGTCGGCAGGCGCCGACGATCCCTGTTGATCTAAACTCATTCATTGTGACAACAGCAGGCGCTCACAATGAAGATGTCCCATCCTATCAAGGGCAACTGGTTGCTTTTATTTATTTCTTTACTTATTTCAGAATACTACACTAGAACTAAGCTCACACTAGAACAGTCTGAGCGTATGACCTTAGCATTTGTTATTCGTGCCCTTTCCTGGGCTACCTTCCGTTCCAAGTTTTTATTTTCAGTTCCTCCATCGTCTCGTAGCTCTAATGGCCTCAGCATCCGCCTTTATTGAGAGGCCGCTATTTACACCGACCTGAAGAAGCGGCACTATCCGACTTCCGGGTTGGTCATGGCGGAAACGGCCGGACGGAGGCGAAATCACTTGTGTTGTCGCGAAAAGCAAATGCCTAGCGGGTGGAAGTTGGCCCGGCGCTTGGGCCGTACTCGCATCCTGTACCTTCTTTTGCACCAGTTACTCGCGACGAATATGTAGGGTATGGGCGTCTCGAGTGTTTGCGCGGATGAGGCACTTGGTCAGTGATAATGAAAGGGTAGAGAACAGGCTGCGTTTATACGAGCAAGGAAGTGTAGTGCTGCTTCGCTTCTGGCAGAGTGGTGAACAGACGGGTGGTATCTTTAAGATGTTGACATTCATCTTGCAGCGAATTCTAAAGCCGAAAAAAAAAAACTCTATGATAAAGGTAATGCAGTAATTTCTACTGCAACTGATGTGACTTTGCTTACAGTCGTTACTTAGTATAGTAATGCCATTGTAACGTTCTCTAGAGCTTCGTCGCGTTTACCTGAGCTTCACTTTTTGCAATATGAGAAGCAAGCTGCTCATCGGAAACTCCGGGCCCGAAATAACAAAGTGTTTTATTTGCAGAACGGGCTTGTTTATGGAACCGTTCAAAGATGATTTTATGATGCTCGGAGCTGCTCAACTCCTCCACGAATTCGCATATGTGAAGTGGACGGGGAACCAATAGCAACGCAGATAATCATACACGTCACTGTTTCCGGTCTGCTTATTGTTTGTATTGATAGAGTAACGAGCTCAAATGCATAAAGTTGCATCCACCGCTGTCGGTACAAGTGAATTAAAGAGCACTGCGGAATTATCGTTACTGGAAAATCACAGTTGCGGAAAACTAAGTGAAAACTATCAGCATTTGCAACAGGCATAACATATTTCACAAGTTTCTTAACACATAGCCATTGCGGGCGCTAATCGTAGATGTGTCGATAAGAATAAGGAATGTTTTGTCCATGTGATTACTTTTTTTTTAATTTGTGTTGCTACCTTAGGTTTGTTATGTGGTAGTGCCGTTCTCAGTATCTCAATGCTTGTTCGCACCGTTTTGTAATGTCGTGTTGCTTTGACTGCTGCGTTGTAATGCTGTTTTGTGTGCCTTACTTGCTACAACCTTGCTATTGTACACTAGCAATATGCATAGGTGTGCACAGTACAGGTACACAACACTTCCTATTCACGATACTAGGAGTAGCCGCCGCTGCATTCGCGCACTAACGTCTCTTTTTTATCAAGTCAAGAAAGTACAACTATTCAATGTTTTCTTTTTTTAACACAATTCTCATGTTACATGTGGGAATAAAAATTTGGTCTAGGCAGGGAGGTGCCTTTTATGCCAATACTGCAACAACGGATTATGAGAGGCGTAGTCCATGAGCTCCCGCTCATGAGTTCTTGACATCACATCCCTGACTGTCCCTTCATGGACGGTCTTTCTCCATGGGTATGTCTAAAGTAGATGACGGGCATCCGGTGAAGGCACAGGATCGGAACATTTCGGGCACTGGACATTCGTCTTCACATGGAAGACACCAGATACAAGTGGTGGCTGGTGTAATATGTGCCTCGGCCCTATGGAGGAACTTATCATTGAGGTCCCCAAGGCCCTCATGGTTGTCACGACTACGCATCTGTACCCGGTGGACTGCGTTGTTAACACGTGAAGACTTGGTAAGCCCATACGAATCTGCTCACAGATGTGCGGTGTGAGTAGCTAGAAACTATTCAGGCTAGCGGCTGCGTTGTTATTGAGTGACACTACGGACGCCTTGCTCAATTTAATGCAAAGTGTGCAGTGGTGTCCGCGATTTTTTAGGTGAGCCAAGGTTTGTTATTACTGGACGTCGCACAAATTCTCCGCCCATTTCCCCCCTTTTCTGTCGCTCAATTTTTAACACGAATGCCTGGAGGCTAGGCATCGAGTGCCTTGCTGCAAAAGAACGCGGACAATTAGCTATATGAATTTTTGGCTCAAACCACGCTTGAACGAGTTAATTTCGAGTGTTTCCTTCCCAGGATTCTTCGGCGTGGCTAGGAAGCTAGGTGGAGCAAGGATGAAACTTTAAAGTGCGGTTACTTTTTTTTTTTTGCTGGGATGAATGAAAAAATATAAAATGACGTGGAATGACTATAAGGTGCTGGCGTTCTTAAAGACAGCATAGTTACTACTCGGAGAACCGCTTCAGCTTTCGTTCATGCGGAAGAGCAGTTCCTAAGAGGAACACTTCAGATGTCACACTTCGCTGCTCTTTGCAATATGTTTGGGTGCATGACCTCTACGTTTTAATTAAACGCAACACAGATTCCTTTCACCCGCAATAAGGATGGCCTGTACTCACAAAGTACGCTAGAGCGGTTTTGTAATAACAGGCGCTAGAAAATCTTTATAGCAAGCATAATATTATCGCAGGTTACTGGCACAATTACATAGCTTTCTCGAACAAAAAAAAAAGTTTGTGAATTCGGCCAAAGGTGACGCGAAAAGTAAGCTAACATGTGTTTAGGCGGCTCTCCATGACAAAGAGGTCGCTAATCCTGAGTATGGGCAGTTACGTTCCAACGCGTTATTTCTTTTTGGAGTTCGTGCTTTGTTTCGTCTTCGTTTATTAAGAGCTTTTCGCTTATTACATTTAACGGGCCATATTCACAAAGCTTTTCATTCGCTCGGGGCCTTTGCCATTGGCTGGCCTGCGTCACTAATAATATGTCCAGAAGGAGAGCTGACTGGCATTTACTCTTGCGAACAACTTTATTATAGGAAGTGTTTTTTTTTCTGTATAGAGGTCCGTGTTTTGGCTAAGGTTAATATAGTTGCTACTCAAAGATTACCCAAGTGATGTGCCTTGCGCGTTTGGGCATTTATTGATTTTTAAAGCATCGCCAAACTCCCACTGTCGATTACAAATGCTGATGCTTCCTATACGATTCGTAACGAGGAGATTTAAACAAGACAGAAATGCCCATTATGTTTAATAGATGCGGCGCATGCGCCTTTTGGCTTGTTGTACTGCACATCACTGCCCCGCTAGTAAGACATATCATACTTGTCGTGCGAGAATTGTAGCGATTAAATACATCTACGATTAAGGTACAGTTATATGCAGCACGCGTATCGCTGTTGCGGCTTAAGCACAACTTGAAGGAGAACTAAAAACGCAAGAAACACGGAGCACGTGTAAAAATAAGGCCACTGCACTCAAATAAAGCCACTGGAGCACCTAGCAGACCAGGCGCACCTAGCGGCGTGCCTGGCCTGCTAGGTGCTTCTGGCCCCCACCAGGGGTGATTTGAGTTTATCGTCCGATCGAGTAGCTCGGTGGCGAGATCAAAGCATTGCGATACATTCGCAACTTTCGCAACAGGGGCTTAATGTCGAAGGGTGTGTTAATGACACTTGGTGTCGTACGGCTCAGCCTCGCCTGATGTCAATTTCGGTACAGTGAGCATGCGCGTTCCTATATTATTCATTGGCGTGAGGCTCGCACATGCGCACTGCGCTGGAATTGGCGTCACGCGAGGTAAACCGATGCGGCACCAGGTGGCTCTGGCACCTCACTCGCTATAGTTAGCACTCTCAGCTGCCCATTACTTTTGCTCACGATTGTACATTAAGCTACTGTCGCACTTGCGATTGCGCACCGCTCTTCAATAGCTCCGCTATCGTTAGGAGGCACATAGAGCAGTGGACGCGCGAGATAGCTGAGGCTTTTTGAAATCCATAAGCGTGCGCACGAATGCCGAAGTCAGACTTACATCCCTCTAACAAAGGATGAATTTGACTTTTTTTAAAATCAGGTTCGTACACCCGTGATGTGCGTGATGCTGTTATACAAGGTGTTGGTATTAGTTTTAGTTTCTACCGCTTTGGTGCAAGCCGTGTTGATATATGGGCCGCGTGTTTGCATTAAAGCTTCAGTAAATAGACGGCGCCTGTGAACGTCACTTCTTTTTCATCTTTTTCTGTTTTTGTGTTGACAGACCAAGTAGATCTTTCTACTCGCCCAGTTCTTGCTACTTGTGCCGTACATTAAGGCCTAGAATATCGAATTTTGCGTTGCGGGTAAAAACCATGTGCAGTACATTTTCTTTTTCGCTTGCAGTGAACTCAAGCCATCCCTGAATATTACGTAATTTGCACTTTATGTCCGAACTATGAATAAAGCGGCGGAAATAAGCATGTCAGCGGTGATTTTCCTTAAATTATGGTGTTTTACGTGCGAAAACCGTTATTTGATTATGATACACGCTGTAGTGGGGGACTCCGGATTAATTTGGACCACCTCGGCTTCTTTAACGTGCCCCTAAATCTAAGTACACGGGTGTTTCATGCATTTCGCCCCCATCGAAATGCGGCCGCCGTGGCCGGCATTCGATCCCGCGACCTCGTGCTTAGCCGCCCAACACCATAACCACTAAGGAACCACGGCGGCTGCATGTCAGCGGTGAGTTGTGGCGAACACCGACATGCTGACATACGAAATACGCGGTTTCTTCACATTTAACATTTTCCTTACGTTTGCCCACTGAGAGAGAGGGAAAAAAATTGAAAAAAAAAAACTAAAAGGCGAGACTCAAGAAAGCATCCGCACGCGAGAGCGAGAGATAGAAAAGGCGTATCATATCTTCTCACTAAAAGCTAATGGATTCGCCTGGACTCGCGTATGTCAGAAAAAAGAAAAGTGACTGAAAAAAAAAAACAAAACAGAAAGAGATAGATAGACACCCCTTTCTGTCACTGCTCTATTATGAGTGTTTTGTAGCGCCCCGCGCTCATACACCACCTCCCAAACCTGCCATCTGTATTGTCCCATTCCGACACAGTACGCCTCGCTAAATGCAACAAAAGTAAAAAGAAAACGCCAACGACCGTGCCAAAGAGATTACGAAACAACGATGGGTCGCCGTTCTACGCTCTTTCCGGAAGTCGGTCGGAGGCGCTGCCATCTCCGAAACTTGCATAGCTTTTTCAGCGCCTGCAACCTTCGCGCCCTATATAACTGCTTGCGGCGCCTACCTTTATCCTTGCGGCCAGCTTATCGCCGAGAATTCGCAGTGCACCTCTACACTCGGAGCGTGCCATCTACCGGTCTGGGCCCGTTTCCCGAACGGCATGCAGCGGGCCCAAAGTGCTATGCGGGCTATCTCAAACATCCGTGATATATGTATACTTTGCGTGTTCATGCTTCAGACACGCATTGCGGAACCTTGCGCGGCGCGATGCCTAGCGCGCAGTATCCCTCTTCTACAGCGAAAGTAGGTGAAGCGGAGCCCACAGCGGAAAGAACAAGGAAACGTTCACTAGAATTGGGAAAAGTGCCTGTCATTTATGCCCCTCTATTCTTTCTCCTTTTAGTTTCCTGCTGGTTGTTCGCATAATTATATGCTTCCTTTTATTTCGCTTTTAGCAGCAATCCAAACGTTCTGATGTTGCAGTTGAGTTAAGCATACCTGGAAGAAAATTACAAGCATTGCCCAGTGTACGTCCCATAATGATTATATTATGCACTCTTTTCTTTTTTACCTGAAAATATACCACTGTGGTACCAATTCCCTCGTTCGTTTTGATAGTTGCCATCCACAGAATTCGATTACGAGGTTGTTAGAATGTTGTATGCTAGTTCACCATTCTATATGTCGCTCTTTACGCTCTTACCCTGCCCTTAATGGTTCTTGTAACAGTGTTCCTTGAATATTACAAATACCTTATTTATGAATTTGATTTTTGTTACTCTTGTACCGACTCCCCCTATGTCTCCTTCTCTAGATAGCAGCATGTGTGAAAAAGAAGTAATAAAACAGACGCTCAAATTTTGACCTCTCTCATGCCACGACTTTTCTGCGAACGTTTGCGACACCTTTTAAAGCCTTAAGTGTCACACCTTATTCGTCTTCCTGAATTTATGTCTTCATTTTCGTGTAAATACTGAAATGACAGAAAAGGAAGACACAGAATCAGCTGTTCAAAGTGGGTGGCTACATCTTTGCGCATATCTTTGCGAAAAAGCTATTATAATATGGTAATAATCCTCGCTTGGTAACAACCTCTTTTAAAAGTAGTCTTTACATGCCTAAACAGCAACATTTCATCTCACGTGACCTACACGACATCGTTCTTTGACGCCACTTGTACTGACAAATATTAATACAGTATAAGAGGACACTTCGCTTTCCACAGTAAGTTCCACGTCCTCAATGCAGCCCCCTCGCTGACACCTTACAACCGATAATATATCCTTCGGTTTTAAGGCGATCTGCGACAAAAATGAAAATTGGGGCTAGTTGGTCTTAGAACTACAGAAAGTTGAGCGAGTTGGTAGGAATTCATCGTGATTTGTAGGGGATTCCCAGTTAGTCTGGTATAATGGATAAATTACAGTGCTATCTACAAGCAACGACCTCAGGAACGAGACACTTGCTTCTAGGGTCGTGCTTTGTCTAATTCTCTGTGACTTATGCATTATACAAGTTTAGGCGCGTGTAAAAAAACCCAGGTGGTCAATGTTATTCCGGAGTCCTCGACTATGACGTGCCTCTTAATCTGACCTTGGTTTTGGCAAGTAAAATCGCAGATTTTATTATT
This sequence comes from Dermacentor silvarum, assembly GCF_013339745.2. Classification (NCBI taxonomy): domain Eukaryota; kingdom Metazoa; phylum Arthropoda; class Arachnida; order Ixodida; family Ixodidae; genus Dermacentor; species Dermacentor silvarum. The sequence continues at coordinate 86,858,969 of NC_051161.1, forward strand.
GAGATAGCAATTATATGGACACTCAAAGCGGATTTCTGCCGTCGCCGTCGCCGTGAGGCTCCGTATGATGTCAAACGGCGATGAAGTGCAGAAAGGGTCCAAGCTCAATGGCACGTACCCCTGTGGGCTCGGGGACCTGTAACGCGCCCTTGAACTACCCTTGTCACACGTGGGACCCAGAGAGACAAAATCATCAGTCCTTCCCCTGTCGATAAAATGGGGTTTAAGCGAATCTTGTCGCCCAATTCTAGCGTGAGGGTTTCCGAAGCCAAGGCGAAACGTCAGCGAAGAGCGGCCGATCCTGAGTTTAGGGCAAACGAAGCAAAACGCCTGCAACAGTGTTGACATGCCACCAAGTTTCGCTTACCCCCATTTTCTCTTATGAAGCTAGGGGTATCGAACACTCTCGAGGAACTGATTGGGGTTGCCCTTACCGCGCAGCATCAAAGGCTACTTGGATCTAAAACGCGGAGGAAAATTTTAGAGAAATTGGGCTACGAGCCCAAACATGAGCAAGTGCGCTCAAGAAACATACCCAGACAGATCAGGGACAATATAAGAATACGTCTGCTACCGAGGAACATGAACCCTGCATTTCACGACGGCAGACGTAAAGACAGGGCAGAGGCATTACAAACTAGGTGTACTGGTCGACAGGATGATATATATATATATATATATATATATATATATACGCACGCTGCAGAATATGACAGCAAAGCGGCATATGCGGCCGTGTCGGTTAGCGAAGATGGAACACCAATGGCGTGCTGCACAGTCAGTGGCGTCGAGACGGTTGAAGCTGAGGAAGTGGCCATAGCTTTGGCCGTTAGCCAAAGGGTGGTAAAGGTGCTCATCAGCGACTCCAAAAACGCTGTGAGAAATTACAAATCTGGGAGGGTGACGGAGACGGCCATCCGTATATTAAGCAGAGAAGGCTGACCCAGACAGGTTGTTCTGCTCATTTGGGCACCAGCTCAACAGGGACTTAGAGGGAACGAGGAGGCTCATTCGGTCGCCCGAGGACTCACTTACCGGCCGACCCCCGGAACCTCCCAAGTCACCGAAACTGTAAACTGAAGAGAGGATATGCGCGCATACCAGGAAATCACAGTACACTACAGACGAAATCGACAAGTTTACCCTGCAGCGGACAGAACACTCAGTAAAAAAGATGAGGTTATGTGGAGGAAATTACAGACGGGGGTTTTTCCAAATCCCGTACTCTACAGCAAGTGGCTTCCAGGAGTATTCGGTTCAAAGTGCAAATTCTGTGAGGAGGCAGCAAATCTGGTTCACATGGTGTGGACATGTCCGTCTAAGCATGATAGCTCACGCACTCTAGAATCCTGGGAGGCTTCGCTCCGCAGCCCAGACCCCAACGTCCAGCAGGATATCATTGGTCAAGCCCTTGCTGCTGCTGTGTCTTAAGGTATTCCGGCCGACGGCTAGGGGCGACTGGGGAGCATTTCTCTCCTGACGTTCATTGATGACGTGAAGTGTTCTATGGCGCAAGGGTCAGTTATGGTCAAAGAGCGCCATGCCAGTGTTAGTGAGTTAGCAGTGGAGCGATGAATTCTGAGAAGTAGATGAAGCGTGCCTGTAAAGGGGCCTAAGAATAATCGCTGCAAAGTGCGTAAAATATACATGTACTAAGATCATGGCAATGGCATGAGGTGTACTATGAAATGAAGAATGCATTGAGAGGGAATTACACGATATTTAAAATATTTAAGATGCAGTAATTGGCAAGAAGCACTACTGCGTAAACAGAGCCCTTGAACCACAAGGGCCTGGAGGCATGTGCTATAAAAAAAAACTACTATCACAGCGGCATTCTCTGGAGAGAGGATGCGCTATGAATTTATTGTGCTAATAACATGCAGGACCACCTCGTTCAAGAAATCGACGACGGCTTTGGCATTAAAAAGCGGTTCTTCACGAAGAAACATAATCGGATGAAGAGGGACATGATATCGGTATGCTTGTGGAAAATATTTCTTTCTCTCTGTTTTGGCTTCCCGACACTCCAGGAGGACGTGGAGGACGGTCAGCCTCTCACCACATCTACCACAGGTTGGTGGTTCAACACCAGCCAGCAAAAAACTGTGGGTGCCATATGTATGCCCTATTATTAGACGACAGAACAGGACATCAGTTCATCGTGGTTTCGTTACGGGTGGCCAGAAACCTAACTGTGGTTTAATCAAGTGAAGCTTATTATTTCTTTCCGCATCCAACAAGCGCTGCCAGTGGCTTCGGAGTTTCTTTCGCAGGAAAGGCTTCAAATCTGTTGCAGGAACAGCAGCTGTAGGAAGATGTAACGCCTGAGATGTAACTGATGCGGCCATTTTGTCCTCAATGCCTCTATGGGCCGGCACCCAGCATATAATCACATGCTGGTTAGATATATACGCTTTACACAGAATGGAATAAAGCTAATTAAGTACAGGGTTTCTGTGTTTACACAGTGACTTCAATGCTTTAACAACACTTTGGGAGTCTGTAAATATGATAGTCTTTTGAAGTTTTGATTTCATTACATACTTTCATTATATATAGCCGATAATAGTGCATAGGCCTCAGCCGTAAAGATACTTTTCTCCGGGTGCAGTACACCGGATTCCGAAAAGGATGGACCGATGACTGCATAAGATACCCCGGCATGTGACTTGGAAGCGTCTGTGTAAAACTCTGTACTTGAGTATTTAGATTGGAGTTCTAGGAAATGCATTTTAATGTGTGCCTCTGGCGCGTGTTCGTTGTCTGTTGGCTTTCTGAGGTTATGGTGCGTGTTTCGTGACTTCTATAAATGATGTGTCACAATCTATGAGCTGCCACTGCCACAGAGGTAACAGTTCTGCTGGAGCCATAGGGGACTGCTCAAGAATTGGAACACCCATTTCCTCACTAAGGTTTCTTACACGCAATGAGAACGGCTTTCTAGCTGCATGTTGGTTATGGAAGAGTGTGGCAGCAGTCACATCGTTTATTGTTGAATAAGAAGGATGTTCAATATTTGCTTGTACTTCCAGAAAATATGTAAAACTGCTGTATGACCGCTGCAGATGAAGTGACCACTGATTCGACTCTACGTAGAGGCTCTGGATTGGACTTGTCCTGAAAGCACCAGTCGCGAGACGGATACCCAAGTGGTGAACGGGGTCTAGTATTCTTAATGCACTTGGTGTTGCTGAATTATAAATTATAGACCCGTAATCAAGGGCTGAGAGGACAAGACTTTTATACACAGGTTAAGCAAACACTTTCGATCACTACCCCAAGTCGTACGCGACAGAAGCTTTAAAAGGTTCATTGTCTTCGGGCATTTTGCCCTCAGATGCTTAAGATGACGAATAAAGGTGAGTTTAGAATCTAAAATGATTCCTAAAAACTTGTGGTCGCTGCTCATAGAGAAGCGCATCTTCTTTGATTCCAATACTTGGGACTGGCGTTACGCCTCTCGTGTTAGTAAAGAGTACGCAAGGGCTCTTCTGGGCATTTACTTTAAAACCATTTTCATTTGCCCATTTGGACAATTTGTTTATTACAAGCTGCACTTGTCGTCCGCAGATGGCAATATTGCATGACTTGAAGGCTATTTGCGCATCGTCGACATAAACAGAATAAAACATTGTGCGAGGAATGACTGTATGAAGGCCGTTCATTTTTACAATAAATAACGTGCAACTAAGCACGCCACCTTGCGGTACACCGGTCTCTTGAGTGAAGGGCCTAGATAGAGCGTTACCGACTCTTACGCGGAATGTACGATAGGATAGATAACTTTCGATTGTGTTTAGCATGTTGCCACGAACACCCATAGCCGAAATATCTCGGAGAATTCCGTAGTGCCATGTCGTATCGTAAGCCTTTTCTAGGTCCAGAAATACTGAGAGACAGAACTGTTTATGTTTAAAAGCATCTAAGATTCAATGCGAACAAGGTGGTATGTTGCGGACATACCTTCCCTGAAACCACATTGGAAGAGGTCTAGGATATTGCCGCTTTCAAGCACACAAATCAAGCGCTGGCTTATTATTTTTCGAATAATTTACAAATGCAGCTTGTTAATGCTATTGGCCTATTACTACTGGCTAAAGATGGGTCCTTGAATTGTTTAAGTACAGGAAGGATCACACTTTCCTTCCACGAAGATGGAATATAACCAGCAGCTCACATGGCATTGAAGAGACTTATTAGTGTTTTAGGATTTCAGGGTGCTGGTGCTTAATGATTTCGTACATGATACGATCACCACCTGATGCGGAGTTGTTGCAACAGTTTAGAGATGCCTTAATTTCAGCAAGAGAAAATGGTCGATTGTATGTCTCATTTGGCGCACATTTGCGTTCGAGGGGCTGTCGCTCTGCGCGTTCTTGGAACTTCAAGAAGTGTTCTGTGTAGTGTGACGTAATGGGGATGTGTTCAAAATGTTCACCCAGGAAGTCAGCCTGATCTTCCAGGCTATCACCTTCTGTGTTTACCAAGGGGAGTGATTTTGTGTGACGTCCTTTTAATGTGTTTACTCTGTTCCACACTTTTCTCTCGTCCGTATAGGAATTTATACTTATATAGGAAAGATACTGCTGCCAACTATCTTTCTTACCACGTCGACGTGTTCTTCTGCCTTGGAATTTTGCCTGTTTGAAATTGATGAGGTTTTCGGCAGTTGGAGAGTCGCGAATCAATCCCCAAGCCTTGTTTTGTTGTTTCCGCGCCTTTCTACAATCGTCGTTCCACCATAGGATGCGACGCTTTTTGACTAGCCCGTTAGTTTGTCGGATGGATTTTGTGGCAGCCTCTATTATGAAACCTGTCAAGTAAGCCACAGCATCGTCTATGTTAAAACCAGCAATGTCATCCTGAGCTAAATACGTTATTTCTCCGAAGAGAACCCAGTTTGCTTATTCAACCTTCCATCGGGGAACATGTGGGGAGCATTCAGCCTGTTTTGTTACATTTATGACTATTGGGAAGTGGTAACTTCCGTAGGGGTTCTTAATAACGTTCCAATCAAGGTAAGGCATTAGAGTGCTGGATACTATGCTCAAGTCTATAGAGGAGTAGGCTTTGTGCGTAACGCTATAATACGTCGGCTCCTTCTTATTGAGTAGACATGCATCCGAGGAAAAAAGAAAATTTTCTATTAAACGCCCTCTTCCGGCACACTGGCTGCCTCCCCACAAAGTGTTAGGCGCGTTTAAATCCCCGACAACTATGGATGGCTCCGGAAGTTCATCAATGTAGTTTTGGAATTCGTTTTTCTGGAGTCGATAATTTGGATGGATGTATATACATATAATTGTAACTAGTTTATTGAACAACACCGCGCGAACAGCAACTACCTCTAGGGAAGTAAGGAGTTTTAGTTCTGTCGACTGCGATAGCTACACCACCGGATGACACGGCAGTGTCATCACGGTCTTTACGAAAAATGGCATATTTTCAGAGGAAATTTGTTTGCGTGTGTTTCAGGTGTGTTTCTTGAACACACAGCACCTTTGGACTATACTTAAGTAGGAGTTCTTTAATGTCATCGAGATTGTGGAGGAGACCTCTGACATTCCATTGTAATATTTGCGTACCCATGTTGAATGTGGTTTTTGTGCTGTGTGTATGAGAAAGACGAGTAATTTCACAGGGCCCTTTACGAGTTCCGTGATGCGGTGTTTTTCTTGTCTGGAGCGGTCGAGAGATTCGCGCCGCTCCTTAGGCGCTGGCGGCGCCGTCTGGCTGGTTGTGGCCATTGCCTCTTGCGGAGCGCTGGACACGCGCTCTTGCGAGCGGTTAGTTTGACATGAAAGCCTCGTCTCGAGGGACGAGGCCCTAGAATCCACCAGCCCGGAGGTCGATGGCCCCTTGTTCTGAGATGGCGGAGCAGCGCAAGGTACAGCCGCCGAGGGGGCGGATGGCGTCGCTGGCGACTCACTGCGTGTGGGCCGGAGAGCCGCCGGAAACCGTTGTGTCGCTGCCCCCTGACACGTCACATCGGCAAACGTGTTCTTGGGCAGGTATGAAACCCGCCTACGTGCCTCTTTAAATGATATATTCTCTTTTACCTTGATTGTAACAATTTCTTTTTCCCTTTTCCATGATGGGCAGGACCGCGAGTATGCGGCGTGCTCCACATCACAGTTCACACAGTGGACAGAGTTTTCACATGATTCAGAGAGATTCTCGGTCGCACTGCATTTCGCACAAGTCTGACGGCCTCGGCAGTTCTGCGAACTGTGGCCGAATCCTTGGCACTTGAAGCATCGGAGAGGGTTTGTCACGTATGGCCTGAGACGTAATTTAATGTACCCGGCCTCAATGGTCTTGGGTAGAACACTAAAACATAAAAGTAAGAATTATAGCTTTTGTCTTTAGCTGCGTATACCATCGCGCCCCATCTTGATTCGTTTTACAGTCAAAACATTTTGTTCTTTGAATCCTTCCAAAAGTTCATCTTCGGTGAGCTCCAACAGGTCGTCATTAGAAATAACACCGTGGGTGTTATTCATGGTGCGGTGCGGGGTCACAGTCACAGGAAAGTCCCCAAATGACACTAGATTGTATAGTTTAGCATGCTGTTTCTTATCGCGGAGTTCCAGAAGGAGGTCACCGCTGGCCATCTTCGTCGCCTTGTAACCTGGTCCTATAGTCTCTGTCAGAGTCTTTGCAACAATAAAGG